>NC_044051.1:13651116-13698616 GCF_902167405.1 Gadus morhua | reverse complement strand
GTGACTAATCTGGCAGGTGTGTATACGTGTATTTGTGTTTGTGTGTGCCCGAGTTTATGCTGTGTTAGTTGTTTCCTTGTTTGGAAGCCGATGGCACTCCAGTGTTAAACTGCCGCCTAATGAGGCTGTCATCATAATGATGACGGGTCCTGTCAACAATTGCATACGTGTGTGTGTGTGTGTGTGTGTGTGTGTGTGTGTGTGTGTGTGAGAATGTGTGTGTGTGTGTGTGTGTGTGGGACTGTGTGTGTGTGTTTCTGTGTGTGTTTGTGTGTGTGTGTGTGTGTGTGTGTGTGTGTGTGTGTGTACGTGTGTGTGTGTGTGTGCGTGCGTGTGTGTGTGTGTGTGCGTGGGTGCATGAGTGTGTGTGTTTGTATGTGTGAGCGGGTGTGTTTGTGTACGGATGTTTGTATGTTCCTTCAAGTCTCAATTGGTTGCACAGATAAACTACAAAAAAAAAATCATTTTAATTAGCGGCCGGGATAGACAAGAACCATCACTTTGAACCCTAAGAGGTGTAATGGAGACATAATGTCCCCAGCAGTTTGGTGCATGAGCGAGAGCACCTAATTGTTCGGTTGACACAAGTGAACAACTCATAGCGGGGGGGGGGGCCACGTTCAACAACATAGCAAATTATATTCATTAGACATCCCATAATTCAGGTGCGTAAACATGGTCTGGGCTTCTTCAGGGAAAACACTGTCCAAATGATCTCGGGAAATCAAGAAGCGTTAAAGGTTTGTCACAAAACTATTTTCATAACAGCAGGTAAGAAAGAGTAAAAAACGATTACTGATGACGTTAACGTTCAATTTCGTCAGTGTGTCGATGCAGCCCGGCCCTTTGTGGGTGTATCTTTCTGATATTTGCTTGCAGTTTGAGAGCTATCTGCTAGCAATATGGTAGAATTCTGATAGTCTTATGGCAGCTTTCTGCTAGCTATAGTATTATGAAAGTTATCATCGGCTCACTATAGTATTATGGTAGGGATCTACTAGCTGTATGAGTGCTTTATGCTAGCTATAGTACTATTATGGTAGTGTTATGGTAGCTATCTATAATATTATGGTTGCTATCTGCCAGCTGTATGAGACCCATCTGCTACATATCCTAGTATTATGAAAGCTTTATGGAAGCTATTTAGCGGCTGTATCCAACCACTGCTTTGCTGGGCTTACAGCTTGAAAGATGGACTCGTTTAGCCACAAGGAGTTCTCAGCCTGTCCATCACCCACACAGCCTCTGATAGCTGCAATCAGCAAGAGGACACAGAGAGGGACTCAAGAGGATCCCTCGTCAGCCATGATCAGCCCCTCTGTATCTCCTCTGATTGGGCTGGAATAGTTTGGAGGTGCACTGTAATGAGAGTCTTTTAGTGTGTGTGCATGTGTCTGTGTGTGTGTGTGTAGAGGGGGTGTTGGTGGATGTGTGTGTGTGGGTTGGTGTGTGTGTGTGTGTGTGTATGTGTGTGTATATGGGGGGGAGAGGTATGTGTGTGTTTGTGTGTGTGTCAGGGTGTGTGTGTCTGTGTTTACTGGAGTTTGTGTGAGCTTGCGTGTGTTTGTTGGTGTTTGAGTCCCTGTATCTGTGTCTTTGTGTGTGTGTATGTGTGTGTGTGTGTGTGTGTGTGTGTGTGTGTGTGTGTGTGTGTGTGTGTGTGTGTGTGTGTGTGTGTGTGTGTGTGTGTGTGTGTGCGCTTGTGCGTGTGCTATAAAATAAGGGGTATGAGAGTTTATTCAAATCAAGGACAGGAAGGAAAACCATCCGACTCTCTGCATTCTCAGACACAATCCTTTGAGTTAAAACACAGGTCTCGTGGGTAAAGGCATTTTACATTTGTTTGCTTTAAATATTCAGATGGCAGACTGACACTGCTATCCCTCATCACCAACACAAGAATGTGTGTGTTTGAGTGTGTGTGTGTGTGTGTGTGTGTGTGTGTGTGTGTGTGTGTGTGTGTGTGCGTGTGTGTGTGTGTGTGTGTGGGGTGGGGGGGGGGGGGGTGTATGTGTCTGTGTGTGTGTATGTGTTTCTTTGTTTGTGTGTGTGTGTGTGTGTGTGTGTGTGTGTGTGTGTGTGTGTGTGTGTGTGTGTGTGTGTGTGTGTGTGTGTGTGTGTGTACATAGTTATATAGATACAAATAGTGTGTGTTTAATTAATATGATTCAATTCATATAAATTCCATCGGTTTGAAACTGTGTGCTGCATGCAACCTGGGCATGCGCGTTTAGTGGAGTTTGTTTCAGGGAGTGGATGTTTCTGTCTATGAATCGTCCTTAGATCCCCCTGACATCCCTGGCTTCACTTCCCCTGCTCTCTCTCTGACATGAATATCTTCCTGGCATATCCATCAAATTTGTGTTGTTGCTGGAGATGGGGTCAGACTTTTGCTAAAGGGCACTTCAGCGATGCCCAAAAATAATTCCTTTATACAACAGCAAGCAAATAGAAAATGTGGTGGTGGCAGGTGGTGTGGAAGCAATATGAAGAGCTATTGGACTGGTGGCAAATGAAATCATTCAGATGGATTCATGAATCGTGTAAGAGTAGTGAGATCATTACATTGATCGAAATGTGTTAGTGTGCGAGGAATATAATAATATGGAATATGATTGTCAATTATATTACACATAAATAAAATATTATTTGAAGGGGTTCCAATTTCAGAAGGCAAGGTGTAGATTAACACAGAGACACAGAGAACACAGGGTCGATATTAAACAAACAGTCAACGGAAACTCAAAGAACCAACGACAAGGAAATTAATTAACAACAACGACAAGCAACTTCATTAACAACACTGGTGAACAAATGAGAAATCCACCAAGGGGACAGCAATTCACCAAACAAGGACAAAGATGGTGGGCTATTTCAAACATCGCTCCAGATTAGGCTCAGGGAAATTTGAGAAATCAATATCCGTAATGGCAACGGATATCCAATCGGATGTCCCTCCTCTCGCTGGTCTCTCGACAGTAAACCCATCTTCAGTTAATTAACAGTTAACTAATGGACTAGTAATACTTTATTAATGGTGTTAATTAATGCTGTACAATTATGCTGTGCCTGAGTTATAGTTTTGGTTAACTGAGTTAGCATGGGGTTAACCCTAACCATAAAATCCAACTGATAGCATACACATGAAAGATATAATAAATAAATAAATAAATATGCTTTGCTCCAAGTTCTGTGAAATAAAGTCTGCGCTTGTTTTCCTAATCGCGGTCCACAGAACCAACATAAACCCTGCACTGAGAAAAGATCAATTGAATGAAAACCATTTCACGCATAATGATGACCGTAATTGACAAACCATAGGTATCTCATTAGGAACAACAAAGTTGCCACTTTAGCCAAACATTTTCAAAGAGAGAGAGAGGCCTTCTGGAGGTCAGATGTTCCCGGGTTAAGTACTGGAGGCCATCAACATAAAGGACAAGTGCTTTGATCTTGGACACTGAGCCAGGCTTTCATCTTTGTTCGGAGGAGACTGAGGAGAACACAGAGCACTAATGGCCGGTCCATAATCCTTGTATTCTCCTATGTCCTCATATCTAATTGCTATACAACTTCTACTACTGGACACCTTTGTTGTTATTATGATGCATTAGTAGTAGTAGAATTGCATTCAGTGAGTTGTTGATGTTCATATGACAATACTGTGGTATCAATAATAATCATAATCATTATAATTACTTCTACTACTACCAACGATAATCAAAATCATAATCATTATTATCATTATAAGATTCATTGATAGCCATTAGGGTATATATAGGTCATGTTGCTTACCCAAATCGGCAAAAAAAATTATTAATAAAATATGGGCCTGCAATATAAGATCAAATCGGTGTATTGTAGCCTATAGATAAACCGTTTTCAATTTATAAATCTGATTAAAGAGGAAATAGAAATACGGCGTGTTATTGCGAAATGTCACCATCACTGTCATTTACAATGTGTTTCTGAAGGGGTGTCACTATGGATTAGGCCAGACAGACGATCTTGCTTCTCGTAGGAATAACCTGAGCAGGCTCAGGTCAGGCATGCATGCTCATAAATGTTGAACATGAAATGGACCTCGTTCCCAAGCAGATATCCGCTCTAGGCCTACCCCTATTCAGAACACCGACTAATATTATTAATACAAAGAGAGAGGAACCAAAACAACCAAAATAATTTGATTATAAAAATGATCATTCTTTAGTTTGAATGCGTGGAACCATCAATCCAATCAATAATCAATATTAACACAGCTGTCAATCATGTTTTTTTTACCTGTCCAATCAAATCGCTTTCCCATTGCACATGCTCCTGCGCTGCCCCATATCGGTCAGAGCTAATGTTCCCGGCCGGGTCCCATGCTGTGGCGAGCAGCACGGGAAGGATGAGACGGGAGACCTGGTTCAAGCAATTATGCAGTTCCGCGTATCATACCCTGCACGAATACGGACTGTCTTCATTTATGACCCCCCAAAACAAATACAGGGCACAACTGACCAACACACACACACACACACACACACACACACACACACACACACACACACACACACACACACACACACACACACACACACACACACACACACACACACACACACACACACACACACACACACACACACACACACACACACACACACACACACACACACACACACACAACACTCTCACTAATGGTCGCGATCACAGTACACTTCACACAAAAATGGAACAACACACAATCAACCCCACCTCAACAACTAACCACAAAGTAATCCAGGGGGCCCTGAAAAGGACCAAACCCCTATGACAGTTGAATCCCCCAGAATTCCTTGTGGATCCGGGACCAGCATCCACATCCGTGGTCGCTACAGTACATATTTATTCCCGACACGGCAATTCTAACCACAACAACAACAACAACAAACATTGCATAACTTTGCGTCATCCAGAAAACATTTTGTATCCGAAAGCACTTGGAAAATAAAAACTCTGCTTTTCAAGCAGTAGGCCTTCCGTCGCTACAAACCACCACTACCGATTACCACATTTTGGGATTCATCTTTCGGTTCATGAACAAAACGTTGGACCAACAGGTAGTGCCTATATTAGCCTCTTCAATCCAACATGCCACTCAACTGACTTGCTCGAGAGTCTAAATTAGACAGTGTAAACTGTTCCAAGGACGAAATCCCTCATCAAAACACCTCGGATTATGGGCACCAACGCGGCAAAATGCTGTTGAGAAAGGTCATTGGCTCATTAATTCAGGGCGGGAACGAGTCCCTGCCTGCAGCACGAGGAAGAACCAGCAGAGGCTCGGTGATGGCTTATCGCTGCCTGCAGCACGCCAGCACCACACCAAGTTGAAACCCAAATGGCAAAAAGGAAGGGCGTCATAACAGACAACTGAGGCACGCAGGACATCAGGGCATCTCAGGACATCTGACAATTTAACAGTTTGCCCATCGTCATGTATCTGTCGATCAATCTATTCCCCGGAGATTCACGGGGGTTTAAAAAGTTTCATTTATTTGCTGGGATGAATATTTTTCAATGGCACTATGAACTAAGTGCACAGGAAGAAAATAAACGTATGGTTTAAAGAGTGCTCACACTAGTAGGGTTGTGTGCGTAATGGCTGTTTGTTTGCGCAATCCCATTATGGCATGTGTTGCCATTTAGCGGCTGGGATCATTCATAACCATGTTCTATACATGCACAGTCACGGAAATGGGCATTTCAACAGTGTAAAGTTCGGATCACATGCTGAACGAGAAAATTTGTCTTGATCTGGTTTGATCTAACAGATAATCTGGTAGCCACATTAGTTTGACAATTACAAAACATACCATATGTGGCTAGCCATTTGAAAAATACTGGAATAAAGCCTATAAATGTGCCGTTATGTCATTGTTGATTAAGATATAAATTAATTGGCACCTTACCATGGTCATTCAATGGTGTTGCACAATTATAACCCCACAGTGCCCCCTGCTGGAGGATATAGGTGGTGTAATGTGTGTTTAAAAGCAACGCCTCACCAAGGAGAAGGTCAAATAGTACACAGCACCAGTAAGAGCAGACACACATGTAAACAGTCAAATTACTAGTCAACAAACAACTGATATCATATGAACCGGCCCACATCAAAATAATATCAAACCCGACGTCATGTGCTGCGAGAATTAGTCTCATTCAACACCACCTTAATGTTAAGAAATATTCATAACTTCAATAAAACCGTTTGATTAATGTTCTGTAAATCAGAGGATTTGAAAAAGAAAAATCTGGAAAAAAACATTCTGTGCACCTTCATCCACGCCTATTAATATTAAATGCCTATTTATGGTGTTTACTTTTAGTTGTGTTTAATTTCTTAATGTCTTTTTAGTTGTATTTACTGTCTTTGTAGTTAGGTTTAATATATTTGTAACCACGTGTTTAATGTCTCTGTAGTTCGGTTTAATGTATTTTAAATTGTCTTTGATGCCTTTGTAGTTATGTTTAATGCCTTTCTGGCTTTGTAGTGTTGATTGATGACTTTCTACTTAGGTTTAATGTCTTTGTGGCTTGACTACCGTGAGAATTAGCAACAGAATCAGAATCATGGGACTTACATATTTACATCAGGAATTGGACCCCCTAAACCACTGGTAAATACATGTTACAATGCAATAAAGTAATTTAACAAAGCATATACAAGATATATTTCGATAAGACTCATTATAGGCAATATTATTAATAACAGATCTACCAGTAACCATATACAATAATATTGTGATGCAAAAACCGTCTTACTTATTTTAAAAGTAAGGCTTATTTATGACGTGGTTGCTGATGTATCATTTAATGTGTACAATATGGAATGGACAACTTCATCATTGTACATTATCCAAACAAAGGTCGTTATAGAAGCGTATATTTACACAGTTATCCCATCATCATCCAGCCCCACACCGAACTATTCATGATTAACTCCAGGGCTAGTGGCCCATTAATCACAGAACTGTGCTTAAGCGAGTCATGTTCTTAACTAATATTATTGTCATCCTCTCTTATCAAGGGGATCTCTAATATCCAACACAAGAACAATCAGGCCGTCCATTAACAGAGTGCTCACACACACCGGCCACACCAAAGAGCGATGGGTTTCGATACACAACGACCTGCTTATGATGCTCTTTCTCTGTTCTCTTGCGGATCAAACACTCTCCTCCAGCACTTATCGTTTGACAGATGTAGGCACAAGGGCCGATGGGCACCTAATATAAAACCAGCCCACAACACCACAGCTCAATCTCCCGCAGACAACCTCAGAGGAGTTCCTGACGAAACACCTGAGAGAAGAGGGATATCCGAGGGATTAATACGCACAATTTGGAATTACTATTACTACAACTTCTACTACTACTACTACTACTACTACTGCTACCACTACTACTACTATTACTTTATTAGCTATAGTGCCTCACACGGGACCCTACTTCGGCACCATGAACGGAATTACTTTGCTTTTTCTCTGCGCTCTTCTGACGGATTTAGTTCGTGTTGGAGATGCCACGGATCCCTTCTTCGGGAGCCACCGCAGCGACGCGGCGCTGCACCGGATGCGCGGTCTCCCGCAGCCGGCTGGCAGCAGTCGCGGCAACAGGCTGCCGCTGTACATGATGCAGCTGTACCGCACGCTGCGGGCCGAGCATGTGACCACCAAGGCCCTGGCGATGGGCCCCGCGTCGGGGGTCCGGCACGACGACAACCCCGGCCTGCACCAGGCGGACGCTGTGATCAACCTCGTCGCCAAAGGTAAGAAGAACACGCATTTCTTTATTTTATTTCCTTTTATTAATGGATTTACTTAAGCTACGTACTCTTTATATTTTAACGGAGTAGACGTGCTTGTCTACAATGTTTAATAAGGGTGCGTAAAAGTAATGCGTAAAAGTAAATTAAGTGTTTTCTGAGGCTAGAGCTTGTTCAACTGAAGTTATATGTTTGTAAACCGCAGTGAATCCTTAGCATAGTGAAAAGTGGCTGCACAACATAAAGTGTGGTGTTGGTGTTATTTACAACTAACAAGCCTCTTTGCACCCTCAGCTTGCCAGCAGAGAGGAGAGAGATGGTCGGTGACCTTCGACCTGTCCTCCATCACCGACAGCGAGAACGTCCAGCGCTCGGAGCTGCGCCTCCGCCTGCCCGCCTTCTCCCAGTCCCCCCGGGCCACCGTGGCCCTCTACCACTCCTCCCTGCGGGGGGGCGGCACCGCCGTGCTCCTGGGCCGTCTTAGGGCCCGCCCCGCCTCCATGACCTCCACCTCCTCCTGGAAGGTGTTCAACATGACGGAGCTGCTCGTCCGCTGGCAGGAGCAGAGGGATGCAGAGGAGGAGGAGGAGGAGGAGGAGGGGAGCCAGGAGGTGGAGGGGAGTGTGGAGCACGCGCCCGCCCACCAGGTGATGTTGGTGGTGTTCTCCAAGCAGAGCCCTGGCTCCGGGGGCCGGCGAGGGAACACGCTGATCCACACAGCCGAGCAGTCCAAGTACGTGAGCCTGGAGAGGGAGCGAAGCCCCCACAGCAGTGGGTCGGGCCACCGAGCCAAGAGGCACCAGCCCCAGCACAACCATCACCACCACAAGCAGGAGCACAGAGGTCAGGTGCACCAGGCTGTGGCCTACCCCGCGCCCCCCGCTCCAGCTCCAGCTGTGGAGGAGAAGCCCGGCCAGCTGTGCCGGAAGGTGGACATGTGGGTGGACTTCGGTCGGATCGGCTGGAGCGAGTGGATCGTGTACCCCAAGGGGTACAACGCGTACCGCTGCGAGGGCGCCTGTCCCAGCCCCCTGGACGAGACGTACACGCCGACCAACCACGCCTACATGCAGGTAAGAGGAAGCCCATGCATTCTTAAACTAATTCCTAAATTCTAATTAATTGAATTAAGTTATATGAAAGCATTTGATTCGTCTGTGACGCACAGTCACGCCCACTGTTTTGTCACACATTATTTGGTATTATTCCGTGACACTAACTCTATGTTGTTATTGTCTTCCTAGAGTCTCCTGAAGCTCCATCACCCGAAGAAGGCCCCGTGTCCGTCCTGCGTGCCCACGCGCCTGGCGCCGCTCTCCATGCTCTACTACGAGAACGGCAAGATGGTGATGAGGCACCACGAGGACATGGTGGTGGAGCAGTGCGGATGCCACTGATTCAGAGATTTCATTGGATAATTTTTTGCTGTGAAACACTGCCCCTTGTACGATCTAAAAAAACTGCAAAAATGGCGATCGACGCTACGCACAGACCCTTTGGCACTTAATTTTGGACGGCAACGATCGGTGAGAAAATTAAAAATATTGCTCGGTTTCAGGGTCCATATTGAATATTGCAGGAAAATTATGTAAAATAACGATTCAGAATATATTCATTGAAATATTTTTTGTAAAGTTTGGAGTTCGGGCTACCGTTTGAAGTGGACATCCATTATAAATGATCAACGCTAAAAGTAGACTATCGGCCTATAAAAGGGGCTGATTGAGTTGCAAACATGCCGTTTTAGGCCATGTATTGTTCAACCCCATCCTGGCCATTAATCAGGGAAAGTTCTGCGGACTGCCTCGTTAAAACGTGTCGATAACAAAATCCTTCCAGAATCACCAACCTACGCACTTTCTGACAGAATAAAGCCGTCCATAAACGGTCACTTTTCTGTTCCACGCACCCAGCGTGGCGGTACCTCCATGCTTTGCGGACCACACTGTACAGAGTTAACCACGGATGCAACATTTTACCGCTCTTTAGGTCATATTAACCCATATATATGTTCGCTGTATTGAATAAAACATTTAATTCATATTTTCATATTTTCGCACCGTGTCTATTTTATTTCTGATTTGCAATGTACTCAGACATCACCAGGTCAACATTCAATTAGGTTTAAATTGTATGCATAATGTTCCGAAAGATCTCATACAGCACAGACAACATACAATCATGATTTAGCTTTGACCACTGATAATAGTTTCTGTGTTTATCTTAACCTAAATTAATATTTTATCCTTGCCCGTGCTCTTGCAATAAAGCCACTCTGGTACAGAGCTCGTGGGAAAAGGCATCTGTGACCAGTATTCCTTCTATAGCCTACTTCAATTTGTAGGCCTAGGTTGATAAGGGATTGGTTCTGGCTTCGTTGTTGACACACTAGAACGGCTTCTTCTGTGTCACTCACTTCTTCCCCCCAACAGAATGCAGGGCAACTAAACCAACCCACACAAGGCCTTATGTGTCGGTTGGTTACGTTCAAACCTGTGACTGCTTGGGGTAGATTACAATATCTATGTCTATAGCAGGGTGAAACACAAAGTCAGAAACAGTCCAGGCCACCATCATAATATGATTATAGTTCATAACTGTGACTATATAACAAAGATGCAAACATGGTCTGAGATTTGTGTGATCAGAGGTTTATGATTTGTGAATTGAGAACAATCTGACAAAAAACAACCACTTTATGAATAGGGACAATGACTTATTACATTTCTATTCATCATGAAATATTTTGGTAAAAAACAAATGTGTATTTTGTCAGAAACATCGGCTAACAACTCAAAGGCTAGGTCCCTGCTCTACACATTGGATGTGTCTGACTATATTTGTAACAAATTGGATCATTCTTGTTTTGGCCATTTATTATGACATTAATAACTAAATACACTCAATACAGCGTTAGGATTTTCCACAATTATACGACAAAAGCAAACCTAAGAACAGTCTGTTGATAAAGCGTCCTCCAGAATGAAAACACATACATGTAAAAAAATAGTATTTGATTATAAAAAGGCATGCCGTGCTACCCATCTTAAACAAACTGTTGAGCACCATCACATTAGTATCTTGCCTACCTTCAAACTCATCCAAAATTTAAAAAGTCCACACTTTTTCCCTTCCAACTTAATTCTTAGCCTTTTAGAGTACATCGTTTTTTATATGGCATAGCACTAGTTTAGTATGGGCAAATATAGCCATACTTTAAAATGGCAGGATTTACTTTTTTGTCCGTCAGTTCAGAACTTTAAATGTCCATTTCAAACTGGGAATCATCACCTAAAAAAAGGAGCAAAAGGTCAAAGTTAGGTCCAACTTATCACACATTTAAACGTGAGGCTAATGATGGAAAGGGTCTTACCAGCGCTGCCTTCCCGGTGGTGGACATGGGTACTGCAGTTGGAGGTATTTATTACGTCAGCTGCTTTGAGGGGGCTGGTGACTCCTGGGATGTCAGGCAGGCTCGGGGGAGTCCGCGCCAAAGGAGATGTCCGGCACTGGAGGAGGAACTTCCGGTCATAGATGATTCTGGTTCCTGGAGGGCATCAGGAAACAGCGAAAATGTAGAACACAATGACTTGTATTACTTATATTGCTTAGCCTACTTTATTACTTTATTACTGAGCTCCAGAGAACAGGAACAGCATGCACATGGTCAACTACTTACCCCTCCCAAACGAGTGTTTATTGTTGCATCATGTGTATGCCATTCTGTATATCAGTTCAACCGTGCCTTGTGCTAAACACATCATAGGTGAACGAGTCCAGCTCCATCAGGTTGCAGCAGCTTAAAAACACAAACCAGGGCTGGTTCTGCATGTGCTAGTTTACTGTTCAGCATCTTGGCTGCAGCCCGTTTTACTGCAGAGAGGTTTACTGAGAAACTAAGCTATAGGCCTACCTATGTGTGGCAACATACGAATTGCAGTCAACAACAATACTAGAATTTTGGTCTTCTTTAAGTGGAGGACATATGCGGGTCAACGGATGATAAAAAACATAAAAGAATCACTAAATGAGGTGCAAGTGGTTTGGGCTTACCAATCTCAAAACAAAAAAGTCTTTCATGCAAGCCATTATAGGAACAGTCCACGCCATAGCCATAAACCTTATCTTCTAATGTAATCTATGACGAATTGTAAATGAGTAAACATGTTGTTCTTCGGCTCCACACCTGCATGATGTAGTACCAAGTCACATGGGTCGTCCCTATAAATAGGATGGCAGGGCTACTTATACTAGCGACGCGCCCCTTGACCACGGGTCCGACACGTTGTGGTCACAAATTAAAGATACTGTCTGACGTGAAAGTAGACTCCGTCTTGATATGGGTGCATTTACCTGCAACAATGACAGAACGGTCGACTACTGTAGCATACGCAGCATGCGGACATATGTTTAGCTAATTTTCAAATACACACTACTGACATGAAGAAACCAACATGAAACGCTGTATGTCTAACGTAATCGATCCTTTGCTTCTCCGTAAAGTCAGTGAAAAGGTGGTTCACTAAATAAATCGACGGATCAAAATTACAACATGGACACGCATCCACATTTGGACGCTACAGATTATAGTCCCATTCGCATGGTCGTGTACTCCGGCGATAAGAAGGTTAACGCGGTTGAGTCCAGTGAGTGTGCTTGTTACCTCCAGGGGTGGTGCTGAACAGGGTCCCTCCGGGGGTACTCGAGTAATCCTGGGGCATGTGAGCAGCATCGTGGACGGTGACCCGCCTGGTGGGCGCTGGGATATCCCGACCTGGCGTGTCCTTCATTTCAGCTGACATCGTTCAAACCACTGTTTACCATAAATAAATAGAAGGATGTTTGTGCACGACCTGTATGCTACACTCCTTCGGGCGGAAGTGAGTTGTCGTACAGGTGAATGTTGTGACACACAACAGATCCCTTATCCGTCGCAGCAAGAGTCACTACATTCCCTAGGACGGCCACGTGCGTCGAGTGACTCCAAAACAACAAGAGGGAGGGAGGGCCTCCTGTGATTGGCTGCGCAGAGGGGGCGTCCCACTAAGCGGATGTTGTCGTTTATCGAAGCTAGAGGTTGTTCTTTTTTTTTGTTATCTAACCTATGACCCAAAAGTGAGTCCAGAACGTACATGCAAATACAATGACGTCCTAACGGCAATGGTTTAACCTTGTACGATCATTTACGAAACAAAAAAAAAGCGTTCTGCAACTCCGGAAACAAAAAAAATATTTTTTCTAGTTACATAAAAAGCTAAACATATGGCTTAAATCTGAAAAACAAATAGGTATCCACAGTTGCACTGCGAATACCGTATAAAGTAAATAAAATAGTAACCAACAACACATCCAAAAACGTCACATATGTCACATTTGTTTATTAACTCTTGTAAATGGTTTGAGCTGGTGTACAGGGTAAGATGATCTATACATATCTTCATCTCTTCATCAGAGGGAATCTAGCTGAAGAGGGCTTGTATACATATTCACGTTTGTTTTTCCTCTCTCCAGGACGATACAAAAAGAAAAGAAAACAGGTATAATACTTACACAGCCTCGACATTCGCGGTGATGTGCGGGCGTTTACCTAGTCTACATAATGCCTAAAGAACATCTATAACAACTCTATGAGGGTGCATAGCATTCTAATTAAATATATTTTGTCATATATTTGTACATAGATTTCATAAAAATGTATTTTCTTGTGCATGTGTGCGCAGTTGCATTCCTTAGGATAGAGTAATATGATATTGCGTTTACATTGTCATGTATCCATTCTAGAGGAGTATAGGTGAGCTCTATTCTTTGCAACAGTTAAAATTGTACAATACTCATTTTAAAATACATCATAGGTTGATAGTCCTCCCGTGGTGTAGGCCTAACATGTCAGCTTGGGAACCTTTCTCCCTCCTTCCTCGGCTCTTAAACGTTGACTATGGTAAGTCACGCATAGAGGTCACACAAACAGACACACACACACACGCACGCACGCACGCACACACACACACACACACACACACACACACACACACACACACACACACACACACACACACACACACACACGAGCGGAGTCTTTTTGTTTTTAGCAATTTGATTGATAATGGGTTTTATGCCTAAAAATCCACATCAAATTAAGACCTCAATAGGAAAACCCTCCTGTCATCACAAGGACATATATAGTTTATAAGCCTAAAAAGGGGTCAGCATAACTATTCAATCAAACTTAAAAGATAAAATCACCCTTTATTCAACTTAAATAGTGCAATGTTTAATAACGGGATTGAAAGCTAACAACGTCAGCCGGGTGTCAGACATCATCCAAAAGGGTGAATTTAGTAAATTATCTCATTATGAGTCATAATAGTTAGAAAGGGGAGTCTTTGCTCTCCTCTGGTGGTTCATATCGAGAACGATGATGACAATAAGAATATCATATATATCTGGTAAATGGAAAACAGCTGATATTTCCTTGGTATTATTTTATATCCACAAGCCACATTTATATAAATAATAGTGCAAGTCCACATCAATATATATAAACCAGATTTAACTATTTAACCTCATCAACAACAAGTGAACCAATCAAATCGTCGCCAGGGCAACTAAAGCAACAGGATGAACCGAGGCCCAAGTTCAGAGTACGGCTGTCACCTGACACCAAAATCTAATAGGAATCTCCAACATTCTGACCACTTACACAAACTCAAGTACACACCCAGACACGCACACGCACACACACGGGGGGGGGGGACCCACGTGCCCATGAGTACATACATGCCGTCGTGTGTCTGCTATACATTCCCACGTGTCTCCTCCATCTTGACCCTGACGGAACCCAACACCACTACAGTATTTTTCTGAAACAAACACACACACACACACACACACACACACACACACACACGTTAAAGACCCTGCACCTCATGAGGAGCCCGACTCTTGACAAAAACAAACGAAACAACAACAACAACCATAAACATTATTTTATAAACCCAACACTCTTCTAACAAAGAAAAGATATGGGGGCAAAAGCTTGGATCCGGACGAGCGCGAGAGTGGGAACATAAACCTGAGTGTTGGAAGAGCGGACGCTGAAGGTGAGACACGCCCACAGCTGGGTTGCACAGGCGGAGTGCGGGCGGACGTTTAGCGGCTCTGTGATCGTGCGTATGTGTCACTATGCATTCATACATCGTGTCACTCATTCATTGTCTCGTTACGTTTTGAACCACAATTACATATTATATGGTACTGGAGGGATACACGTTTGTCTGCAGGTCTGGGGGGGGGGGGGGGGGAATGATTGCTACATGCATGGTATGACAACTTAAATGAAAATGTGTGCGTGTGTGTGTATGAGGTTGTATATATTCTGAGAAAACGCTGGCCATTTACAGCCACAACTGTCTATATCAAAATGATAGAATTACACATTTAACAAGTGAGAAACGCCCGGGTGTCAAATTCGAAGAAAAAGAAAACGCATAGAAATATGATGCATCAAACCGTACTGACGGCTTCAGTGTATGAAGTGGATAGATCCTGGCTTATATTTTGCTACTTTTAGTGCTAAACAACAGACCTCCACATGGTACGACCATGCACAATGCACTGCTACAATGTGGTCTTTCGATCTGCCGTCGACCCCACCATGGCACTTTGCTTTAGTGGGCATCAATCCATTCACATTAGAAGGAAACCAATTTTACCACCAGGTGTGTGGCGGCAAAAACTTAATAATAACGTCCACTTGGGACATCACAGGTGGGAGTGTCCACCTAGATGAGTGACAGCTAGAACCATAGGGAAAAAGCACCGCTGTCAAATGCCATGATTCAAATGCTTTCCAGTCCAGGTTAAAGAAATGTATACCGTAAGCGACTACCAACTTAACTCTTTTATTGCAGCCATCGCTTTTGTTCTCAGCGTGCGTCTAAATAGAATGGAATAACTTTATTGTCATTGCACATGTTACAGAGCAAAAGACCATCATAGGGATTCTATGTTCCTCAAGCTAGTCTGCAGAAGACTCCTAAATCTGCAGCCTGCACTCCTGGGATTCTGGTATCCTAGCTTTACCACCACCAGGTGGGTGGGTCTAGTAGTACAGCTATAAACAAGTTCCTGAACAAAATGGCTGACCCTATCTGCCACGCTGACTCCACCTGCAGCTCCACCCAGCTGCTCAAAACCCACCTATTCAGAGGTAAACAAACCCTATCTTTGAGTTGTGTGCTCTGCCAGTCTGTCCCTGCCCCCAGTTCTTACCCTGACGTACAATGTCCTTGAGGTCCCTTGAAATGGGCTTCGGAAGGCTTTACACACATTATAAATCAAATTGAGAACACAAGCGATGGCAGCGGTAAAAAAAAAAGTTACAATGGTGCAGGTTAAAGTCTTTTACATTGAAGACGTTGTTACGTTGTCACACACTTCCGAGCTTGTGCTTTATGCGCACGTTGTTTCTTTAACCCGTTAAACACAAGCAGTGAACCCCCTGCGGTGTCCTCCTGTCTGTGGTCCCCGTCAGGTATTATTGCTGTGGCAGACACAAAAAAATCCGGTATTCATATTGGACTGAACGTGTCAATGTATATACTCATGTACTGGCATGACGGTGTATGTGTTGCTCGCATGCATGCATGTTTGTTTGTTTGTTACGTGTGTGTTGTTGGTTTATAGTTCACGAGTCTGGGGTCGGTGTGGATCAGACAATCACAGTGCTATCTGCGTCTTTAAGCGAGTTCCACCTCTTTGTACAAACACAACCCATTCTGTGTCTCACTGTTTGATAATATACACACGGTTCCTTTGAAAACTGTCCCAGCATCCCTGGATCCCCCACAAGGCTTCCCCCCTCCCCCCGTTCTCTTATTTTTCTCATTTTGATTCCAAAGGGACAAACCAAAATGAAGCAAACGCAGCATGGGGGTGTGGGGGGGAGGGGGCGCTACAGCCAATCAAGTGACAGGGGGGGGGTGTTTCCCCGGTCTGGCTTGTTTCGGGGGGGATGTTGGGGGGTGCCGTTTGAATGTCGCACGGAGAGGTCTTGTGATTCCGCTGCATCTTGACCGCGGCTACGGAGAGGAGAAGCATGTCGATCTCATCAGAGCATGTGTTGCGCTACACGGTAGGACGAGAAGGGGGGAGCTTGGGATGAGGTCATCAGGTCAATAGGTCACAACCCCACTCCCCCCCCCCCCCCTGCCTTCTTAGGAGGCAAAAAAAATGAAATCAAATGAAAACGAAAAGATAAATAGTTCGGAGGGTTGGGTCAAAGAGTCCCCAGGAGTCTGTACAATGCCGTATGCGGCTCGTTCCTTGAGCTCAGGAGAATGTTCCAGGGTCTGAAGACCGTGTCCCCATCGCTCGAGGAGGAGGAGGGGGTGGATCGAGGGACGAGGACACACTCAGATCCCCCCCACTCGCAGGTCGAACCCAGCCTCCGACCCAACGTGGACAGGTCCCCGAACACAAACCAAGGACGAAAGGAAACGCTACAGGAAGCGAGCTCGCTCACACAGAGAAGACACCAGCACACACACGCACACACACACACAGCAACACTAACCAGCAGAGGGCAGCATAGCGGCTTTTTATCATTCCAGCGCTTAGCATCCCGTGACATCACACCGGGTGTAGACCAATCATGAGGGAGATGGTTCCGGGTCAGGGGGAGCGGGGGGGGGGGGGGGGGTTGTGTTTGGGGAGGGCATGGCTCAGTCAGCGCCCAGCTGAAAAGCGAGATACACATGCTTAAGAGAACGACACACGCGTACATACACACACACATACTGACACACACGTCCACGGTAGCATAGAGTGCATATATCACATTGAGGAGTGAAGGGTTGGAAGGGCGGTGATGGAGGAAGCATGGGTAGGCTTGGCGTAGGCTCAGCTGTATATAGAACAATCCACCGACAGGGGAGGGGGAAAGACTTGATTTTTTTTTTGGGCTGCAGTGTTTTCAGACTGGACTCGCTGTCACGAACCACACCACACAAGGGAAGAAAAAAGGTCCATCAGATCCTGGGCCACGTCTTCCACCCCCCTCCGGTCGTAGGTCATGACAGTTCAAAGGTCAAAGGGCATGCACCAGCAGTCATCATGCGATTACAGTTGACAGGAAGCACTTTTTGTTGCTTTTTTTTTTTTCTCATGAGTTTTTTTTCTGACATATATTGATTTTTGTAGAAAAGTCGTCATGCCCTAGTCTAGTATATATATATCTTTTTTTTTCTTTAAAAATTTTACAAAACTACAAGTTGGATTCCTCTTTTGTTTTTTCTTTTGTGGAGTTCCATGGTCATTTGGAGGATGGGGTTTGTGATTGCAATATTGTAGTTTGCACTTCTTGAGTCTTTGCCCCTTCTACTTTCTCTTTTCAAATTGTTTGGTTGCCCTCATTTTCTTCCTTTTTTCCCTCTGTGTTCGGGTTGAGTTTTTGTGGAGGATGGCTTGGCAGTAGATGTCTGTTCCTGGAAGCAAAAGAGAACCCAATTAGCTCAAGAACACAAACAAACCTTGAACGATACAAGCTAAATCCACATTTAAAAAACGTAAATAATAGGGCTGGGCAACGATTAAACGTTTTTATCGCGATTAATGGCATAGTATTGGTGAGTTTACTCGCGATTAATCACACTTTTTAAATTCTATTTTAAATCCACTCAAATCGAAGTTAAATGAGATTATCAAATGGAATGACACATTATAATTCATATACCAATGTACTTAATAAGCAAAACCAGACCAAGTGATCTTGAGAGATTTTTATTGACTCACTCAGTGTGGGTTGAATATGTGTAGTTCAATTCAAATAAGTAGCGCAACAGATTTGGGAATTGTAAACAGTCACTTACTGTAATTGTGGAAGTGGAATTTAATGTAAGTGGAACTAAAAACAAAAAATATTTCTGATATGAATGTTGACATTCTGTGGGCAAAACCTTTCAAAATCAAAGTAAGAAAAAAGAGAATGTGCGTTACTGCGTCAATTTGTATTAATCGCGTTAAAATAAGATTGCGTTAATGCGTAATTAACACGTTAACTTGCCCAGCCCTAGTAAATAATAACCAAACACACACACACTCAGCAAAAAACAAAAGCACCAATCACACCTCAGAGCAACGAACAAACGGCCCCTTCAGAGGCCAGAGATGCATTTTTTTTTTGTAAGTGCAAATAATAGAACAGAGGTCGCGGTGGGGTCGCAGTCGGGTCTCAGCGGGGTCATGGGGTCGCGAAATGATAGAAACATCTGCCGAGTCTATCCTAGTTCCTCTCTCAGAGCGAGTGTCCAAGCACTGGGCGGCCAGGGTGCTTGTCGTGACCGCAGCCCGTACCTTAAGGGGTGGGAGAGTGTGTGTTTTCACTGTTTAACTCTCCGGAGACTGGCGCCCTTTCTCACCCCCAGCCCCACCTGGAGCAAGGGGGTAAGGAGGCAAGGAGGCATGGAAGGAAGGAAGGGACAAGGAGAGTAGACAAGAGCTTTCACCGATTAGCCCCCTGCAGCCATGTTATGTTTTCAACCTAGAGCCAAGATGGCCGCTGAGAGTGATGCTGCAAGGGAACTTTTCACCACACTTCAACACGCATGTGAATAGGAATATTACGTTGTTACGCAAGAGGAAGGCCGGTCTTACCTTTCTAGCGTGTACCTTCCCGTGTTCATCAACAAACTGCTCATCGGGGCTGTCCTGTTTCTCGTCCCTCTGTCGATGTAACACAGCACATAACAATATAAGAATAACACAACGCAAGTCCAAGTAGCAGTAACATTATGCAACATTATTATTATTTATGTCATTAACAATTGATCGGGGGGGGGCATCATTCTGCCATTTTAATCCAATCCAGCCGCCTCAAACCTCAGCTACAAGGTATATTTCCCATGTGTTGCACCAAACTTCTCAACACATTTCTGCGTCAGCATTTCATCATCAAAAGTATTCACTTTGATGGGTCGTTATTTTAGCCATTCCAAAAATGTTAGATGGCATGAATGAAACAACGCCGTTTCATCGTCGTCAGTGATCGTCGGGACTAATAAAACATAGATATAAAAAAATGAAATAAAACTTCAGGCTTGGGCGAAGGCAAGAAGCCAGTCCTCGGGGCACGGGGACTGCTGACAGGCGGTCGGCACGGTAACCTGACCTGGCCCCGCCTCCAATCCTGTTCAAAGGTGCGTAGCCCCGCCTCCTGCGGAGAGAAGCCCAGCCCCCTGTTAAAGGGCAGGGCGCCCTGCAGTAGGGGCCGCCTACACAGCACCCAGGAGTAGCCCATGTCACACACCACGGTCTGGAGGGCCTCCTGGGCCACGCGCAGGCCCGGCCCGCCCTCGACGCCGCGGAAGCCAAGCGACACCGACGGCATCCGGACCCTGGAGGCCGCCCACCCGGGCACCCCCACCCCGCCAGAGTCCCGGTCGGGGAGGTAGGGCTGGAAGGCCCCGCCGCCCACCACTCTGCAACACACAGAGAGAGAGAGGGAGAGAGAGAGGGAGGGGGAGAGAGAGAGAGAGAGAGGGAGGGGGAGAGAGAGAGAGAGAGAGAGAGAGAGAGAGAGAGAGAGAGAGAGAGAGAGAGAGAGAGAGAGAGAGAGAGAGAGAGAGAGAAAGAGAGAGACAAACAACAAACACAAGCAAACAAACAACAAAGGAAGAAAGAAGCAAATGAAGACGGAAAGCGATCAGCACCAGCAACGGGAACGGGGGAACGCGAGCGACGATTCGAGGGGCCTGTGCTGTGTGTGTGGACCCTACCTGTCACCGTTGTGGTCCGACGCCCCGCTCAGCCCGGAGATCTGACACAGCTGGGCGTACACCTGCTGGCCTGTAACAACAGAGAAGCCTTCCACTGAACCCAGCCCTACACCTCCTCCTCCTCCGTCTCTCGCTCCTCTTCCTCCTCCTCCTCCTTCTCCCGCCGACCTCTGACCTCCCAGCTGGCCGTTGAGGTTGACCTTGGGCACGGCCCCGCTGGCCCTCACCCTGTCCCGCTCCGCCAGCACAGCGGCGGGCCCCAGCGACGCCGCCGCCTCCACCTCCTCCTCCTCCTCCTCCTCCACCTCCCCTTCCTCCTCCTCCTCCTCCTCCTCCTCCTCTAGCTCCATGATGGAGCCGCTGGCGCCGCTCAGCCCGCTGCTGGGCCGGCCCAGGCTGTAGGGGAGGGAGAGCGTGGCGCCCTCCGAGTCGTCGGCCCGGCTGCCGTCCAGGGACGAGTCCTCCACCGTCACCAGCGAGGGGCTGACCCCCGCCGGCCACACCTGCACGTCCGACATCTCCAGCAGCGTGTCCTCCTCGGTGGTGGCGATGGGGGCGCACTCCAGGCCCGACACCTCCCTCCAGTAGGGCTCCGAGCCCAGCGGCGAGGGCAGGCTGTACTGCATGGAGGCCGGGGAGAGGAGCAGCTCCTCTTGCAGCAGCCCGTAGCCTGGAGCAGGGGGGCAAGGGGAGAGGAGAGAGGATAGCAGCGTGCAGGCACAGGGGAGGGGGGCGGTGGAAGGGGGCTGTTTCTGGGCCCTAGCAGGGGACACCGTGGGGGTGGTTCAACCCTGTCCCACTGGGGCGTGTTTGGAGGATGCGTGGTTGGTTTACAGCGAGAAAGGGAATGCGGTTTTGGGTATGTGTTTGTTTTTTTCCAGATAATTTGTGCACACCTAAGAACTTGAGCCTAAAACTAAATTGTGAACTTTAAATTTTGTGCTTGCCGATCAAAACTATTTACCCAACTTCCGGTTTAAAAGGAAGGGCCCATCACAATTATATACATTACGTTTCAGCTGAATAATTGCACAAAGTATGGAATTGGTAAATATTACATTTTTCAATTCATATCTTGAGCAATTGCTAAGGTAATGTGTTCATAATTATAATGCACTGTTGCTGCACCTGCAGCTGAGATTAACATCATTGGGACAGGTTTAGGGATACGGGAGTGGCATTCACTGTTGTCCAGGTGATGGGTGATGGAGAAACCTCATAAAGTTTTCTCTATGAGGAGTTAAGCTGCAACAGAAGAAGGGTTCCCTTGTAGGGGGATAACATATTATGTGTTGCGTGCTGCAAGTCAGGTTGGCACGATATTTAGAAATCTTCCCATAAAGGTTAAATGAATTCGAATATATTTACGGATACATTTGTACTTCATGACAGATGCTTGCAAAACTGTTATGCAAGAATCTGCATTATCGTTCCAACCCTTGTTGCAAGTTATGTGTGTGTGTGGGTCAGCAGCATCTTGCAGATTCCACAGAGGTACTGCAAGGTACTTCCGCAAGGTACTGTTGCCGGTACGAGTGAACTTGCATCAGAGTCATGCATTCCTGCGTTGCCCGTCTCACATACTGATATGACTGCGCTTGACTTCATCATTCATGAGACAGTGGCACCCCAGCACACCAGCACACACCCACCAGCAAACATGGACCAGTACAAACAGATAAACCCACGCACGCACACACACAAACACACCCACCGGCACACACATGGACCAGCACACGCACAGACCAGCACGCACACACACACACACACACACACACTATCAGCAATGTTTCAGCATATGTTCCTTTTTAACAAACCATACAATCCTATATTTACTTAACTTTACTTGAATAATTGAGCGTCACATTGCACAAACAGCGATGCGGTTCATAAATGAATAAGTTAGTTTAGTACCAGTCTTTGTTCAATTAAGTTGAATATTTTAATCCATGAACACAGAACATCCATTTTCTTAAAGAGCCAGTGAGACCATGTGATTTAAAGCAATCTGTTTTGGGCTGAGAGTTTTAGGGAAGAAGGTGGCTTGTTATCCCCATGGTTATGACCCACGGCAACTTTAAGATACTTTTTAAGTATTGTTATGAGCATTATATAAGCAGTGTTGTTTATGAAATCCGCCACACTGTAGACTCGTTATACTACAGGGGTCAAGGAAGCACAGGCCTCACGTGAATGTGGACTTTAAATACATGGCTACTCAGACGGAGCTTCGCCATCCACACACACCGTAGCGTTACGCTATAATTGTCTATAAAGCCCGACTTTCAGTCTACCACTGCCCAGACCGAGCTCCCCACGTTCACATGAACTGGTGATGATGTCAGACTAGAAGTTAGTCTGATCTCACGAAAAGACCGCCACCTCTTCCGCAGCAGAGTGGAACGTTCACATCGTGTTTCAGGGAGAATGGTGAAAACATAGGATTTCACACCTTTTTACTCTAAATTAGGGACTTATTTCATTAACAGTGAAGAAGTGGCATAGATTACCATGTTGACGATTATATAAGACAAATTATCACATTTAAAACAAGTAAGTGGTTTTGGGTTCACTGGCTCTTTAATAACCATTTTAAGGTCAAGATGAAATTAAAATAGAATGAGATTTTCACCCACTTGCTCAGCTCTACATTCATATTAACCACCATTAAGCCTGTATCAAAAGCATAAAGTCGGTTTAATTCATATTTTATGTCCAAATCTATTAAACGTCACTCTGTATGGTAGATATACGGTAGTTTTGCTAGTTTCCGAGAACGTGTGTGCAGTTGCCCTCTTAACTTTCAACCATTATAAGCATAACACACATACGTTTATCCTCACTTTAAAAAACAGCTGTGACTGAACACATACAGATTTTATTGTATGTTCTGTTTTGCATCAAATGCAAACATTTTCATGTTATGCTCGGAAATTCCTCATAAACACAAAGTAAGATATTCGAAAGCCATTCTCATTGTCTTCAACGCACTTAATGAAATATCTTTGCAATGCTTTAGATAAGTACTTAGAGTGGATCAATGAGCTTTAACAAGTGGGATTAGCCAAGATGAGTTAAAGGGGAAATCCACCCAATAGATTAATACATTTATAATTAATGTAAGATAAGTATTCATATGTTTAAATCTTCATTTGCAATTGAATAATTGCCAAATTATTTCTCATATCTGACACCTCAGATTGATTATATTACTCTAAATAATTTACTCAAGTACGACTATCAACTACAATTGGTTCCAGTAATAAGGCAGCAAATGTAATAATAAAAGGGCAATTATAATATCTTCTCCTTTTATCTTGGTTCATTGGGTTAAAAATCCAGTTGAAAGCGTCTATGTTTAGGGCTGCATAGGTCTCCTGTGTACTGCTAGCTGTTTAGTATTCTCCTTTAGTGAAGTGGGTGCAAATTATGGAAAGGCTGAGAGTAGTTTACAAATTGAGCAAAGATTGCATTTTGTATGTCAATGGCCACTCAGTGTGAAGGTCAGGTCTAATATTTTGTGATATTATGTTGTGATTGATAGTCTTATTGAAAACTAAGTTGAGTTTCATTATAATGTTTATGTTTATTTTACCGCACTGGCATACAGAAGGTAGTGTTTTGTATTTTATTTTATTTAACCTTTATTTAACTAGGAAAAGGTTCCATTGAGTTAAAATAACTGTTCCTCCATTGATAGTATTAAGAATCAAAACAATAGAAACACTTTAAAACCTTGACTTTACTCCACTGTAGATTTCTATCTGCTTTATGTTACCAACATACAGTATTTTAGGCGTGACACAGGGCCAATTTAACAGCGCCTAATTAAAGTTAATAATAATAATAATAATTGTGCAATAAAACTCTAGAGAATATGTTGATATCATCATTCATGTGTCAGTTAATGGTTGAAATACTACTAAAATGGAGCTGGTATGGTTGAATAGGCAGTAGTAATATCAGTCAATGGGAACGAAGTGAGCATGTCTGTGGGTCTCTTGGGGCAGACGATGGAGGACAGGGTTGAGGGTAGGTGGTAAAGCATGGGATGGCGTAAGAATAGAGATGGATCAGAGTTAGAATGGAGCAGATGGGTCTGGGTTAGCCTTTCCCTTCTCTCCTGCCATTTTGAACGTAAGTCTGCACACAAACACAACACACATACAATGACACACACATAGACACACACCAAAACACAAAAAGACTGGTGTCCACACAAAGAGGCACATAATGTGAAAGACTGACAATAAACTTCACAGAAAGTCATGGCACGAACAAAACATCACACCACAACAAAGTCAACACACACACACACACACACACACACACACACACACACACACACACACCCACTGCACAAAAACACACTGCACATACACACACTGCACAAACACAGATGCTACACACAGGCTGGAACACAGATGCACACACCCTTGGGTTTCTGGCGAGCTCTCTGTATTAAACACACCCACATTACTATGAGGACTGTAACGGGAATCCTGGGGTCGGGCGGTGGTCAGACGGTACACCAAGTCATACGTGGGGAGAGATCCGTTCTGACATGGGCAAAACATCATGACTCAGACCAAGGGATGAGTGCTGACCTTTAATGACTTCTTTATTAGTTGGATTTATTCCTATTGAGTCGATGTTTGAATTTAAGTGCCCCATGTCATGCCTACTGGAAAGACTAAAGAGATATTATGCAATTCACTTCATGGCGACACATAGGGTCACATTAAACATGACGAGAAGTAACAGAGTGACGTGTTTACTTAAACACACGCTTTCAAAGTGATCCTCTGCCATTTGTGGATTCAGTGTGACACGATGTCGATCGTACAGTGTGTTGGGTGTCTGTTCATGGTATTCAATACAGTAATATGAATGTAGTGGTAAGATCGACTTGATCCTGGTTACCGTGGTAACGTATGTCAAAAGATGGGTCCGAAAGGACGCTTTGCCCTTGGGGGGACTGATCTCCCGTCACGGACACATAGGAGCATGTGTTGCGTTTACGCTGAGGGTCCAAACACAAACCCTCTCACAGGGAGGACCACCACAAGGAAACGGTAAAATAATCAACATAGTGTTTGAGTAGTAGATTGAGGAACCATTCAGTGTGTGAAAACACAGGTTGAAAGCATGCCATGCACACAAGGAACGGCAAAGTTATAAATTATGTAAAATTCTACCACAGCAATGCATGCAACATGCACATGCACACATAGGTAGTACACACACAGAGCTGGCTGAAGAGGAGGTGGAGGAGGAGGAGGAGGAGGAGGAAGAGGCCCCCAGCTCGAATGAGCAAGGGAGGAGCGCGAAGACATAAGATGAGAGGAGGGAGGAGGAGGCCCAGAGGTCAACATGAGGTCTTATGAGGTCAGAGGCCGGACGGGAAGAGCTGTTAGGAGGAAGAGGAGGACGCAGAGGACGCAGAGGACGCAGAGGACGCAGAGCGCGGCTATAGGCAGCAGATATGACATGTTAAGAGATTCAGAGTGAAATACATACACAGGGAGAGAGAGAGAGAGAGAGAGAGAGAGAGAGAGAGAGAGAGAGAGAGAGAGAGAGAGAGAGAGACTCCTGAGCATAAGGCAGAATTTCAAGTCATTGAAATAAGAACGTTGCAATGTGTTTCAAACACTTCCAAAAGCCATCCTCTAAACACGACTTATATGCTGAAATGACACCTTGTACTCAGGGAATAAGAGAGAGCAACAAAGTTAGAGAGCGCAAGAGAGAGATTAAGAGATAGAGAGAGGTTTAGAATGAAGAGGCTAAGAAAAACAGTATGAAGGGCCAAAGCTATCTGCTAGTTAGTGTGTTTTTCAGACATGTAGCCATCCTTCTCACACATACACACACACACACACACACACACACACACACACACACACACGCACACACACACGCGCACGTCTCGTTTCGAAATGTAGAAGCAACAAAGGCGTCTATACACTATAAGTCACAATTTCAAATAGCGACATTATGAAAGGACAATCTGGGCGACCGTGTGATATGTGCACCTTACTCGTCATTTACGGACACACACTCGAAGCTGCTGCTGCTGCATGGGGGCGAGCTCTGCAGCTGCTATGATGCGGGTATGATCCGATACGCTGCCAGAGGCTGAAGCATGGGTAGCGCGACTAGAGCGATGACTTCACGCCCCGCCGGGGGCAACGCACGCAGGCAGTGCTGTGTGGACATGCTCTTACCACAACCACGGTCAGGGGTATGCTGTGAGACGCACACACACACAGACACACGCACACACGCGTGCACACGCACCATTCCTCCGAGCGCTAACGATCAGGTGAGCGTCAACATTCGTTCTCATCCTTCAACTTCATCATCATCAGCGTCATCGACATCGTCATAGCAACCATGCATGAGTGCCTCGTGGACTTACCCCTCCTGAGAAACGGGGGTCTAATTGCCCGCGGCCTGTGTACTAGGGGAGCTGGCCGTGTGTCCGTGGCCTCTTGTGGAGCGACAGAGACACACATACACACACCAGCAGCAAGGGGGGTGAGCGCCTGCTGGCAGTGGGCTCACGGACCACCGCCGCCGTCCCCGTGTTCAGCCGGCTTCATGTGACGGGGTCTGTGACGTCGTTGGTGCTTTGAGGGTTGTGGGCGAGGCTGTGTTGTTTGTGTGTGAGGCTTGGTTTTGTGTGTGTGCTTGTTTGGGTCTGTTTCTCTTCATGTGTGCGGCTTTGTGTGTGCGTGCCTGTGTGTCTCTATGTGTGTGAGGCTTGGTGTGTGTGTGTATGTGTGAGGCTTGGTGTGTGTGTGTATGTGTGAGGCTTGGTATGTGTGTGTGTGTGTGTGTGTGTGTGTGTGTGTGTGTGTGTGTGTGTGTGTGTGTGTGTGTGTGTGTGTGTGTGTGTGTGTGTGTGTGTGTGTGTCTGCATCTTTCAGGCTTGGTGTGTGCATGCCGATGTGTCTCTGTGTGTCTGTGTGCATGTGTCTGAGGCCGTGTGTGTGTGTGTGTGTGTGTGTGTGTGTATGTATAAGTATGTGTGTGTCTCTGTATGTGTGTGTGTGTGTGTGTGTGTGTGTGTGTGTGTGTGTGTGTGTGTGTGTGTGTGTGTGTGCGCGTGCGTGAGGCCTGGTGTGTGGGTGTGTGAGGCTTGGTGTGTATGCGTGTGTGCATGTACCTTACCATTAACACTGGGTGAGAGCAGGGAGGAGTCGTGTTCCACCAGCCGACCGGCCCCGTGCTCCGGGGCCCTGGGGGCCAGCGTTTGGGCCTGGCTCTCCAGGGAGCTGACGATATCCCCCCTCTCGATGATCCTCAGAGCTCCGTACAGACTCTCCACTGGACCACCACAGGGAGAGGGAAGACAGAGAGGGAGAAGATGCTACGAGGAGTACTGCGTCCGCAACAACAGTGCGACTATTAAAAGGTGACATATTATACCACCAGGTGTGTGTGTGAGTGTGAAGTGGGCGTGTTAGCCTAGATTTATGAAGGTTAGATGAGCAACGTTTGCTACGGTCCACTGGGTAGGCTGGTAGACTGATCTATCCAGCACACATCTAGGTGGACACGCCCACTTGTGATGTCAGAAGAGGCTGATTTCCAAAACTACTTGTAACAGCTAATCACACTCACACCTGGTGGTATAATATGTCACCTTTAAAGCTGCTGAAGGTACAATTTAACAGCTGTTATTTGAGTGACATGCGTTAGTGTCTAGTGAGTGGGATGCGCTGTGAGAGTATCTGGTCACCTGTCGACCGATATCGATTTTAGACTACGCCTAATTTCTGACAAAACTGAGAATCTCTATCCTGATTGGTTGCGGGAATCCATTTTGCCTGACCAATCACAGGCGTGTGTATGCAACACATGTCAGTGGCAGAGTAACGCAAAGGGGGGTTTCTTTTCAAAATCTGGCTCTCTTCTGCTCTCTCTTTTTGCAACGCACAACTCGTACCTACTCCCACTTTAACATTGGGCAGGCAGCCACATTACTCTAGAGATATTATGTTCTTACCAACCGCCTCTTTAACTTTGGTCAGGTAGCAACACCACTCGCACAGACAATTGTGCGATGTTAAAGCCCAGAGCACACAGACAGATCAGGAAAAAAGCTAAATAGTGCTTTTACATTTCACGGAACAGACTTTCAGTCCATTACGTAGGAACAAAACAACACGAACCCGGCAGCATTCATGTTCCACGCGCTTTGCTCTGTTGAAACGACTCGATTTCTTCCCCTTGGGTAACGCTACAAACGTGAACCGGAACGTGTGCTCTGTGTGCTTGGGGCTTCCCTCTGGAGCCACCTGTGATGCTGGACTCACTCTTGGCTCTCTTGCCCTCCCGGTTGACCCACAGGCTGAGCAGGGCCGAGCTCTGGTCCTGCAGAGAGTTGGGATGGTCCACGCGGATCCGGTTGATCTCGTCCACGCTGAACAGCAGCTCCCGGGCCAGCTCTGATGACCCAGGGGGCGGGCAGTACCAGACAGATAGACAGACAGACAGGGCCAGATACAGAGACAGAGACAGACAGACCACACCAGTCGCAGACAGTCAGACACACAGTCAGACAGTAGCAGACAGACACACAGTCAGACGGTACCAGTTGGTACCAGACAAGACAAACAGACAGAGAACGGAAAATGTGGGTGTCAGATCCAGATGACAGACCTTCAGAACACTAATATGATGTTATTTTTTACACAAAGTAAAGACATGGCTTGAACATACCTGCCCAACTCAAGCCCAGCTGCTCTGATATAAGGTTGATCTTGAGCTCTGTCCTCTCTATGACGTTGACTGAGGCTAAACACAACCAGACATCAACATGTGAGACACTCATTCACTGTTGGACATTCAAAAGCCTGCATGGGACTCTAACACTGCATGGGGGTAACACTGTACAATAAGGGGACATTAATTATCCATTCATTAACATAAGTTAATGCATTTTTAAGCATTATTATATAGCATTAGCACAGGGTATAGGAATAGGGGTACTGGGTTAGGGGGCTTTATTCATCCATTAGTTAAGATGAACACCATTCGTAAATGATTACTGGGCCATTTGTTAACCATCTGTTAGTTAATAAATATTGCATTACCTAATGTGATTTAATGGTTAATTATTATACCCTTATTGTAAAGTGTTAGCAGGACTACTAATATAATAACAATCGTATTCTGATAACGATCGTATTCTAATGTCTTGACGAACCTAGGGAGGACATAACTTAACAAGATCATTGATTAATGTCCCATGATTGCCAGTGATCACTCGATACCTCAGTAAAACATTTGATGCTAGCTTCCAAACAAATACACCATCACTACAAACAAAGTGCTTTTGTTTGTCTTTTTTAGGTTGAACTTACCTTGACAAAAGACCACTCTTGTGGTCAAGAGGGATGAGCATGGCCCATAAAGTACCGAGTCATGTTTAGATCAATGTGATGCTCTGGGGTAGCAGGCCATAGAGTGACGGTGGGTTAGAATCGGGGGGTACATGGATAGATGGGCAACGCATCATTCAAATGCTCGTTTAATCGGACACTGTGGCATTCAGCGATCATCGTCAAGGGAACTACCGTAAGTGCAATATGGCAGCGCTGTTACATCAAGACAGAAAAGGCCTTGTTCCGCCCCATCCGTCATCCACATTTAAATGGGCCAATCGGACGGCTCCTCTGTCTAGCTCCACTGCGAGGCCCCGCCCATTCCCAGTGCTAATCTACTGTCCGGTGCTGTCATGCCAACGGGTGTCGCAGTGGAGGGGGAAAAAAAACCAGCGCCATGCAAGGACCAATCACAGAGGTCGTCATTCCTCGGGTCGTCATGGCTACCAGGACAATCAGGAACAACAAGAGGAGGAGATTGACCGAAAAAAATGAATATCCTCTGTTTGCCGTGGAGCCATTGTTCCTGGGGGTCGGGGGGGGGGGGGGGGGGGGGGGGTTGTCATTTGGGGGACTGCCGCAAACCTATGGGCGCACATTCCACTCAGGGTCCCCTTTACCCGGAACTAAGGGAGAACCATCAAGCATACAGTGTAGAGCAGAGCAATACACTGCACCCCAGGCCCCGTCTGAGTGCCATGCGTGGGCGAGAGAGGTAGAGAGTGTGAGACGGAGAGAGGGACAGACACAGAGAGAGAGACAGAGAGAGACAGAGAGAGAGAGAGAGACAGAGAGAGAGAGAGACAGAGAGAGAGAGAGAGAGACAGAGAGAGAAACAGACACAGAGAGAGAGAGAGAGAGAGAGAGAGAGAGGTAGAGAGTGTGAGACAGAGAGAGAGACAGACACAGAGAGAGAGAGAGAGAGAGACAGAAAGAGAAACAGACACAGAGAGAGAGAGAGAGAGAGGTAGAGAGTGTGAGGCAGAGAGAGAGACAGACACAGAGAGAGAGAGAGAGAGAGTGTGAGGCAGAGACAGAGACAGAGACAGAGAGAGAGAGAGAGAGAGAGAGAGAGAGAGAGAGAGAGAGAGAGAGAGAGAGAGAGAGAGAGAGAGAGAGAGAGAGAGAGAGACAGAGAGAGAGAGAGACAGAGAGAGAGAGAGAGAGAGAGAGAGAGAGAGAGAGAGAGAGAGAGAGAGAGAGAGAGAGAGAGAGAGAGAGAGAGAGACACACAGAGAGAGAGAGAGAGAGAGAGAGAGAGACAGAGATAGAGAGAGTTAGGAAGCAGAGGGTTTTTATTTCAGTGCAAACATTCAGGGGTTCGGCCTCACTCTCCTGGTCTATGAGGAACACTTGAGGGGTGAGTGGGGGAGACTGGTGTGGTGGTGGAGGGACTCACCCACGGCAGGTTCGTTCAGGGCACTGTAGCGCTCCCTCAGGGCGAGCGGGGTCAGAGTTCGCCTGCGCTCCTCACTCCCGGCGGCCTGAGATGAACACAAGGGATCGGTTTCATTGATCGTGTGTTACCATCTTCAGCACACGATTTGCAGAGGCGCTGCATCCCATTAGGCATACCAGGCAATTGCCTGGGGCCCCGCAATTGCTTGGGGCCCCGGGCCACTACTAGGGGGCCCCCTAGAGCCAAAAAAAAGAAAAAAAAAAAAAAAAATCGCACCCCACCCCCCCCCGTCAACAATCGCTCCATACCCCCCCCCCCCCGTCAACAATCGCTCCATACCCCCCCCCCCCCCTCCCCCCCCCCGTCAACAATCGCTCCATACCCCCCCCCCCCTCCCCCCCCCCCCCCCGTCAACAATCGCTCCATACTTCCCCCCCCCCCCCCCCCACAGTGCGAAGGGGCACCTTCGCACTGGGCTATTCTCTTAAACTAGTGCAGTGGCACTACATACATAGAAGCTCTAGCAAGATAAGGAACTACTGCTTCATACGGATCAAATCCCGGCCTGCAATTACAACACTGTCTCTACCCAAAATGTTGACCAGAGAAACATTGGAACACTCATTGGACCAATCGCATTGGGACAGGAATTGCGTTCTCTATTGGTCCGATATAATATGGATAAAGGACTTAAATGTGACAAATACACTCTAATATTAGAAAAATAGCTCAGCGATTCTGAAGACACCTAAACCAGAGAGACAGAGAGTCGGAGAGAAAATACCTTGACACAGGGAGGCATGGTGATGTTGAGGTTACACAACACGTGTTGTGTTTCCTCGTACTTGGTAGACTTCCGCAGGAATGACAGAAACCCTGTGGCATCCTTGTTCATGTCTCTGACCTGGTTCAGTTATTTAGAGGTAGGATTTGAGCAGAGAGACATAGGATAGGATAGAGAGAGGCATACGATAGAATAGAAAGAGACATGGATAGAAAAGAGAAAGAGAAAGAGAAAGAAGGAGAAGTAGAGGGAGAGGGAGAGAGAGAGAGAGATGGGAGAAAGAGAAACAAAGCAGCACGGCGTTAGACCTCCTGGTGATGGCGGTTGGGAGTCGGGGGGGGGGGGGGGGGGAGAGGGGGACGCGCAGGGGACGGGTGGGGAGTTGGGAAATGGAAGCAGTCCACAGGCAGGCGAGAGAGGGAGAGATTTACCTGCTCATTTTACCTGGACGTCTGTCAGACCAGACAGATACAGTGACCGTGTGAGGGAGAAAGAGAGACAGTGAGACAGACACGTACAGACACGCAAGGCCGCAAGATAAGCAGGCAAGGCAAAGGAAAAAAAGTGAGAGAGTCCTACAAGGGGCGTGCAAACGGCCGACGCCTCTAGGCGGGGCATTTGTCGGAGGGGGGGGGGGTACGGCTACACTGACCTTGTGTGACCACACAAGGTCACACGCTCTGAGACAAGGACAAACAGGGGGACACACAGACAGACAGACTGGCACGCAGACAAACAGATAAAGAGACACACACAGACAGATAGAGACAGACAGTCTGACGGACAGACAGAGAGACAGAAAAGGAGACGGGACAGACAGACAGACTGACGAAGAAATTAGACAGACAGACAAAGAGACAAGACAGACGGGCCGAGAGACAGACAGTTCGGCAGGCAGGCAGACAGACAAAGACAGAGAGACAGTCAGACAGACTGAGGGACAGATATACAGACAGACCGACGGTTAGCCAGGCAGATGGACAGAGAACACATGGATGGACATACAAACTAGGAATTCAGAGACATGAGAGATGAATGAACACTACTACCACTTCCACTAAAATAGGTAAGTCTGGACTTGGCAGAGAATGATAAACAGTTGCGTGACACAGGTGAGGATGGAGGGGAGTTTGACCGGCAAAATATATCCATGCAATGAATGTATTTTACTACAAATGACACACAAATTCCGAGAGGACTGAGATGAGAACCCAATTTAAATATCCTTTTTATTATTTGTTCTAATCTTAAACTGGGGCGATGCACCCAAACTAAGAAAGAGAAGAAAATATAACATACTGCATTAATTTCCCTCTGAGCCCTGTGAACACTTTTTGGTGCATGACTTATAAAGAATAAATAAAGATGAGACGTATGTGAATGAAATGCCTTATGGAAACGAGAAATGGATGAGAAACATTAACACACAGGTAAAAGCACGACACACACACAGACACAAACACGCACACCGACACGACAACACTAAGGGCAGCTAGACGGATCCCCTGTTCCGCAGTAAAGCCATAAACAATACGAATCACGTAGAAAATAAATCACAACGGAAAAAGCGAAAATTTTAAAACTAATACTTCCTGAATCACATTGGCTCCAAACAGACACAGATATTAGGACACAGCAGCAGCAGTAACAACAGGTATGTACAACATAGATACACAGAGAGAGAGAGAGAGATAAGGAGTGGAAGGGAGAGAGAGAGAGAGAGAGAGAGATGGGGGAGGGGGGGAGATTAAACAGACCTTGACTGGGACAGGGAGCCGGTTGTCTCTGAAGGCCTGGAAGCTGAAGCTACGCGGCTGCTGGGTGGCCTTCCTCACCGGGACCAGGTTCCCGGAGCACTCCAGGTGCAGAGGCATTCCCTCCATCACCTGCTCACACACACACACACACGCACACACACAGGCACACACGCACACACACGTGCGAACACACATACGTATACAAAGGTAAATCTGTGTTTATGTATCACTATGATTCCTCTTGCACAAAATACAACTGTGTGACCAACACTAGCAATTAGTACAAATTGATATAGAAATTGCATTTATAATAACAATGCATTGGATACATATTGTGCAGCGGCTTCAACGAATCACAAGGCATTTCACAAAGAAATTAAACAGTCCCACGCGACCCCTCTTGACCCCTTGCGCCCACCTCTATGTCGCGGCTGCGTGCGACCTCGCTGAAGTTCTCGTGCAGCTCCAGGGTCTTGTCCATCTTGTCGTCGGTCATGCAGTAGCAGCGCAGGCGCCCCTCGCGCGCCTCGTTCATCTTGGCGAACACCACGAACTTGGCCATGTAGGGCACCGACATCAGCTCGCGGTACAGCAGGTTGGCGAAGGTCACCGCCTCGGCCGTGCGCGGGCAGTCGGCCAGCCAGAACCTGGAGGGGGGCAGCCAAAGGGGGGGGAGGGATCCGTCAAGGGGAGAGCGATGGATCACAGAGCGGAGAGATTAGATTGTGGGAAGAGTGATGGATCGCCGGACGGAGATTAGGTTGGAAGACAGATATGGATCGCGGGATAGAGAATGTGGAGGGATGTATCACCTCAAGAGATATAGATCACACAAAAGAGAGGAATCTTGAAAGAGAGGAATCACAAAAAGATAGATTTGATCATAAAAGAGTTGGAACAGTAAAATATATAGAATTATATAAATAATATAACATAATAATAAAGATAGTTCATGAAAAGACATTGCTAAAAAGTAAGCTTGACAGTAAAAAAATTACGAACACATACACACAGTAGAGTACAGACCGACGGACAGACTGCGACGCTCACCTCGCTGAAACATTGGTGGTGAAGTTGGCGCAGTTGTGGGCGTACATCAGCTTGGTGGTCCCTGTGATGTCTTCCCACTGAGCCGGCGCTGTCCCCCCTGCCACACAACACGCAAAACACACATCAGCAACAACAAAACTAGGATTCATGCTGGCTGGTCCCTGCGATCAAGGACATCTAGGTGAGGCTGTGCACGACTCTCCACTGTGTCTCCCTATCCTTCCTCTCGTTTTATCGTTCCTACCTACCTCCCTAAGTGAGTGGGTGACTTTTTCATCTATTTTCCTTCCGCCTTTACCAACGCCCTTCACCCTGATTAAAAATAAGGCCAGCAGAGTATACATTTAGGTAATAATGAATATTATTTAAGGTTAATATTAGTATACTAGAAGTTCATGTCACTATTAACATAAGCCATTACTAAAGCCCAGTTCAGACCAAAGATTAACCTCGCAAAGGCTTGCAACGAGACGGTTTTAGAACGTCGCAGGGGCGGTGTGAACGTGTCGTTGCAAGGAGTCGCAAGGAGTCGCCAGAGATTGAACATGTCAAATCGCAAGGTCCAGTTTTAGAACGCGGCGATTTAACTATTTCTCTTCAGCCAATCACAGCACAGAACAACTTGTACGTCACGGCCTTACTCCGTCCCGGCACCGTACTGTCCACTCCAGCATAAAAAATATCCGATTGAAATATCCGATATCCGGAGAATGACTAAAAACACAGTAACTCCAGCCTACTCTCAAGCAAAATAAAAATAAAATGAATTGCAAACCTAACTAATCGCAAACCTAACTAATCTAACCTAACCTACGCAAATTATGCTGTTCTCAGGCTCTCAGCTGTGCCAGAGCGTTCACAGTTTCTAGGGAAACCACCTAGCATCGCAGCCCGTTGCAGCGTGTTGCAGCCAGTGTGAACGGCCCAGTTTTAGAACGTCGCAGCCCGCCTCGTCGCAAGGAGTCGCAAGGAGTTGCGAGTTGCAAGCCGTTGCAAGGTGAATCTTCGGTCTGAACTGGGCTTTAGATGTTAAATTTGGAATATCGGTCACCATTAGCTATTCTTTTAACCTTAGCAGTTAGCCGTAATTATCGGAAGTGAACGTGGCGACATCAGCTGAACAGGTTGTGCATGTGTGTGTGCATGTGTGTGTGTTCCTCCCTCTTCCTTGTCAGATTAATGTAATGTAAATCTTTATGTAATGTTTAACATAATAGCCAAAAGCACCCAAAACCGGACCCAAAACACAAACACCTCGCCGAGAACACCCCCCCCCCCCCCCCCGGGTTCGTAGGGGTCGCTCTGCTCTGATTGGGCCGCTCACCGATGACGCTGCAGAGGAGCCGCAGGCTGGCCGTGTCCCCCTCGCCGGCGTCCCCCCGGAGGTCCTTCCAGGAGGGCGGCAGCGGGATGCGCAGCCCGATGGGCCGGTGGAACTTGCGGCGGCGCGGCTCCACGGTGACCACGGGGCTGAAGGTGGCCTGGTTGCCCAGCTGCCGTGTCAGCATCTCGTCGGGGATCGGCTGGGCCTGGGGGGGGGGGGGGGAATATACTATTTATATTTGAGTATTAATGTGTAAGGAGAGGATGGGGGGACACTCGGAGGTGAGGGGGACGGAGCGTTTTTGTTCTCCCCCTCATTCTTTCCTTCCCTCCTCACTCCCAGCCCCTCCATTCCTTCTTCCTCTCTCTCCTCATCCCGCCCTATCCCTCCTTTCTCTTTTCCATCCAGACTCTCATCCCCGCCTTATAATCTTCCCCTCTGTCATCGCCTGCAGGCCCAGGCGTACTCTCTTGGGGACATCAGTCTCCCTCCTTCCCTCTCTCCATCCTTCCCTCCCTCCTCCCCTCCCTCCCTCTCGCCCTCTCTCCCACCATCAGCCCCTCCCTCCCTCACCCCTCCCTCCCTTCCTTCCTACCTGCAGGCCCAGGCGGACCCTCTTGGTGACGGCCGTCTCGGGGAAGATGGCCTCCACGTGGGGGACCAGCTTACTGGTGAGCCGGCCGCCCTCCGGGCCAATCAGGTCGCTCTCCTGCTGGACACGGGACACCACCGCAAAGTAGAGCGGGAAGTCGGTTGAGATGATGCGACGGATCCTCTTCTTCTCCAGCTCGTCCAAGCTCTCCAGATCTGGGGAGAGAGAGAGAGAGGGGGAGGGGGAGGGGGGAGGGGAGGAGAGAGGAAGAGAGAATGGGGCTGGTATTAAGGACCGTGTGAACCTCTTTGCATATGTTTACTCTTTCAGCTTCAGGTATCTGCAGGTTTCAGCAAGTCAAATTTAAGACTTTTTAAAAGCTTCTTGATACGACCTTGAATGAAATTTAAGTCCTAAAACACGCGATGGTTGGGGTTGGTAACAGACACCAGCCAACCTCGCAAACGGACGTCTTCCAGCCAACTGTCCTTGAATTTGCACCTACCCATTGTCGCAGACTTGTTAGCAAGCACGCAGATAATCGTTTATAGATGCAGCTAGCAAGAAAGAAGCCTCTCTACATGTCCTTCCAGAAAAGTCCCACGAGAAAAATAAATAAATAAATAGTCCTGCCCTGACAAATGTAAGACCTTGAGTTACAGTATTTAAGACCAGCATATGACATTTGTAACGAATTTAAGACTTTTTAAGGCCTTAAATTTAGAACCATGAATTTAAGACTTTTTGAGGATGCGCGGACACCCTGCTGTCTGACTTTCATGGTTATTTGTATCACCGTTACAATATATTCGTGTCGGATGAAGCCGTTAACCCTAACAACTTTAATAGGAAAGTCCAAAACATTGTGAGACAATTTGAAATATGTCATCGAGGCACTAAAAATAATAGCAAGAATCAATCAATGTTGAAATGAGCGTAAAAAAAGGCAAGGTTAATTCATGCAAGGATGTATCACCGGCAGGATAAATGAGTGGCGCTGGGATTAGATTGATCCCAGTCAGAGCACGCATTACCAGACGCCCCTCTCTGGGGCCGGGCCAGGGACGCCCCTGCTAATGAGTTCAGCACGGCCCTCCTACAGCCTCCGTAATGACTCTGCCCTCCTGCGCGTAATCTCAGTGACACCTCGTCAATGAGCCGGCTCTTGTGTGTGTGTGTGTGTGTGTGTGTGTGTGTGTGTGTGTGTGTGTGTGTGTGTGTGTGTGTGTGTGATGACGGCCGGTGGGTGGTGCGGAGGTGGGGTCGTGCCTCCATATATTCTGCTGACACGACTCTCTTGTATTTTTGCAGGCGTCCTTGTCGCGCCCTCCAGCGTCACCACGGGGATTAACCCTGACTGATCTGCCCCAGCGGGGGGGGGGGGGTCAGGGGGTCAGGGGTCGGGGGGCGTCGGGGGCAGGGGGGGCGGTCTTCACGTCCCACTCACCTTCATCCATGCCGTTCAGGATGGTTTCCAGCACCTCGTCGCCGTAGCGGTTGCGGTGCTCTTTCCAGACGGAGCCGTTCTCGCTGCGCAGCACCACCAGCTCGCGGTCGCCGCGGCCCAGCGCCGCGAAGTGGGGGATCTCCACGATGACCGGCCTGCGGACGCACACGCACACGTCACATCAACGCACAACACATCTCATAACACCGATTATGGGTCAGACCCGGCGAATTTGTGTTATGAGTGCTGCCTGTGTCGGCAAGACCAATAATGAGCGTTCTGAGTGACATCTTTGTTCCTCCTACGATGACGCATTAAGTGAAAAGTGTGTTTTATACAAGAGAATCAGAATCACTTTTAATGATTCATCATCGCCTACACGTCCTTACTGGATGTGGAGTCAAGTGAAATAGTTATTATTTTATTAAATTGGCTCCTTGTCCAAATAGCACTTAATGTCACTTAAAAAACTGTCCACTAGGTGTCACTGTGATCACTACATTTCAACGAAGTTGGCAATTATATGGCTGAGCAATATGAAACTAGGCTTAGCAACAATAGTAAATAAACGGCTCAAATGTGTATCCGTGTGTGTCATTTTCTGCACAAAATCAGATTTCCTATTTCTTTGTCAAACGCAAAAATTGCAACCATCACGAAAGTTAACGGCAACGACCAAAAATTGCAATTCAGATTAAAATTAAATTAATCCCGGGGCGCTTAATCCATCGGCGCCTACATCGGACCCCCAATAGGACCCCCGACCCCTGTGACCCACTGACCCCAGGAACTGCATGCTGGAGGGCCCCAGGGAGATGATGCGGCTGGCCAGCCCCTCGCCCTCCACCAGGGGGGGGGGCGTGCTCAGCTTCTGGGGCTTCACCAGGCGGCAGGTGATGCGCGTGGGCGCGGCGCAGGTGCGCGGCGGGATGATGACGCGCAGGCCGTGGTGGCGGCTGCCGCGCATGGAGCCGCCGCGCGCGTCCACCATGAAGCTCACAAGGAAGCTGAGGGGGGAACACACACACACACACACACACACACACACACAGGTTCAGCTGTTATTGTCACGTTCACTTCCTATGATAACTGCTAAGGTTCTCGTATTAGCAGCTAATAGAATAGCTAACGCGACTTATATTGCTATTTACACGTTTAAGTAATGGCTAACAACGTTTAATAATGTCATATGAGCTTCTAATATTTTCATATTAACGTTTAAGAAAGTAAAAGTTATTATTACTTGGATGAATACTGAAAATGTACTATTTATATTTTAGTATTAATGTGTAATATAATAGCGAAAAAGCAACTACTATCTCAACATTGTGGGTAATATAATAGCTAATGTCACATTTCCGTTCACAAATACGAAAATCAAGCTAACAAGCAAATCTAAAACATGAATCCACGAGGATCTCACTAGGTCTGTCAAAAGGTCAAGACAGATACAAAGATCTCAGCTCATCTTTTCCAGACAACAAGGAGACAACCACTGAAAGGTGTGGACACACTGAGCGCAGGGAAAACATATCAAAAGAATAGAAAATTTAACTTTACTCTAATATGAACATTTACCCTGCTGTTATCAACGTCTAATATCATATCTAACAACTACTATCACCAGTCTGCTATGGGCCTTATCTCCTAGCAGCCATCTTACTTCTAAACACAGATGGATGTTGAATCAGGACTGTTAACGTCTTATATAACAACTTATATTCTCATATTAATATCCACCATAATAGCTTGGGGCAAATAATATTCTAGAATGAGCGTCTGCTATTATAGCTAGCAACTAATGATATTCTCATATTAACGTCAACTAATATGAGATATGTTTCAATGTGAAGCACTTTGAGTCTGCCTCGTGTATTCAAAGTGCTGCATAAATAAAGTTACCTTGCCTTGCCAACTATATTAACAGCTCCTAAAGTTTTCCCATCCCTAAAAGCGACAAAGATAATCATAATAACGTAGATAACAGCTTACAACCAGGGATATTCTGACATTAGCCCTCAACAAAAGTTGCAGAGGGGTATGCAGACCGACAGACAGAAAGAGCCCCAGACCGACGGGCGGTCTCACCCAGTGTGGATGGGGCTGGCCACCGGGCTGACGTTGTCGGAGGTCTCCGTGGCGGGGCTGCTGGGGATCAGGGAGTCGTCGTCGTACTCCTTGGGGAGGGGGATGGGCGTGTGCTAGAGAACCCACAGAAAACCATTTGGCTGATTACGTGACCTTCGATTTATTATCAGACGCTTTTTGTTCAATGCGACTGAGAGTAAGTGTGTTCAGCAATGAGGATAAACCCCTGAAAAGTGCAAGGTTGATTGAAGTGCATGCAAATTCAAAAGGTTGATGTTTTAATCAGTATCAATGTTGTGGCTGATTTCAACAGGTTATTTTCTTTCTTTTGCTGTTGTTGTTGCTGTGGTTTTGCCAGTCTAGATAATTAAGAGAGGAAAGAGAAAAGTCCCCTGGGTATTGATTGATTGTGGGTGGATGTACACCACGTAATGTATAGTATGTGAACAACGTTCATGGTGGTTTTAACGTCAAGGATAGGCCATACAGGGGTGAACATTCATAGGATGGAAACCAGAGGGCAAACAAAGGGCTTCTCTCCATGAATAAAACGCTGGCGGCGGCAGTTACCTGGTCTAACAGCACCGTCTCTGGAGACACACACGGGATCCGGGGAATGGCTGGGGAGTAGGGCCTTAGGGAGAGAGAGAGAGAGAGAGAGAGAGAGAGAGAGAGAGAGAGAGACAGAGAGAGAGAGAGAGAGAGAGAGAGAGAGAGAGAGAGAATGGGAGAGAATGGGAGAGAGAGAGAGAGAGAGAGAGAGAGAGAGAGAGAGAGAGAGAGAGAGAGAGAGAGAGAGAGAGAGAGAGAGAGAGAGAGAGAGAGAGAGCATAGGAGTGAGAGACATATAACAGATTTAGATGATTCCATTTTTATCCTTCCCCATGCCATGTTTAACCCTGGTAAAAGAGCTTGCCTCATCTCAGGACAGATAATTGCATACTTTTTCGTACAATCCTATACGTTTTGTAGTGTCAATCCGTCTCAGAAAAACATTTAGGTTGAGAAGGTCATACGCTCTCATTTTCAGTTGTACCTCATTTGAAGATGACCTTTAATCTCTGTGCGGGAAATCTCTACGATTTCCGTTTCGTACTCTTTGGCGATAAGCAGTAATTGCTCCCCTCCCGGCGATAGATAACAGAACTAAATTAGCATGAAGTTCTTCGAGACGTCACTTTAAACATATCTATAGCATCACCTGATTTCATCTGGATTCTAGATGCTATCGTGCACTTTGGCAAGAAAAATGTTTTGTACAATGGAAAGAGAAATAAATATTTGGATTTCTGCCCCTACAGGCAACAAAAAGCTCAGTAATTCATTCTTAAGCCTACAATCTCCGCTTAAGCTTAAAATCTCCAAATCGCCCAGAAAAATCGATCACCGTCAACATTAAAATCAAGCCATTTTCTCCGATCTCCTCGCTCAACCGGATCACTCACGTGGTTCCCATGCCGCTCTCGAAGTCCCGCATGGTCCTCTTGGGGGAAAGGAAGTCGTCGTCCTGGTCCTTGAAGTCGTCCAGCTTCAGGTAGCGACCCCCATCCATGCCCAGCAGCTCATCGCCTAGCAACCACCAACCGACGCGTCGAGATGAGGTACAAGAACGAAACGCAGCAATGTGTCAGAGGTTTATCTTTCCAGGATTTTTGTGTACCAATTCTTTAGTCCCGCGAAGAAGGACCCGAGCATCACAAAAGCTGCTGCAAGTGTTTTTTTTTTTTTGGGGGGACCAAGCAAAAGATCAGCACAACCATTGACACCAACAACACCATCAACAACAACAGCCACAACGACACAACCACATCATCAGAGCTGACGGAGACGTAGTGAGAAGAAGAAGAGGTTTGAAGAGTGTTAGGTTAGATCCCGCCTGGCAACACCACCAGAGTATGACAGGTTTTTTTAGTAATCATGACAGCGGAGGATGTAAGACATGATGGGGTTATGGAAGCTTCTGCATAGGAGAAAATCCTCTGTTTAAGTCTCGCACAAAATGGTGTAGAAGTAATACTTTCAGGGTCCAAAATGTGCATGTAGAATTTGTCTTTTCACCTGCCAGAGCGGAAAAACCGACCAGCCAAGCTGCTGTTTTTAATATATAACACAGAGTTTCTTTGCCTGCCAAAGAGTCACATCGAAAACTCATTGGCTGGTGGCATGTGTTCATTTGGAGCCTGATTGCTTTCTTAAAAAATAATTATACTGAAGTATAACTGCAATTTAAATTGTTAATGTAGAAATTGGCCACTTATTATGATCCCATTTACTTATTTAGAAGTGTGAGCAGAGGCTGAAGGCTACGAGCTTTGATTCCAATATGCGTTTCTATTTCATTAGATTGAATTGCGCCTCAATGGTACGTGGAAAGAGTGCCATTTCCTGTGTGCATATGTGTGTAGGTACTTTTGTACGGAAGACAGTCTCAGCTGCTGAGCAATATGGTGTGTCATTCAATTATTTCCCAATTAGCAACACACTACATCCACCACAATGAGCACGAGCACAACATTGTTTGAAAAGGCACAGCAACGCGGTCAGCACCACAATAATGCCCCCCCCCCCCACCCGCAGAAATGGAGGCCTTTTAAAAACAATACACCCACACTCAGACAGACATGCCAACGGTATAATACACAGACACATTGTTACCACGCTACGTCGTAAACAACTGAAGGGAGAGAGAGAGAGAGAGAGAGAGAGAGAGAGAGAGAGAGAGAGAGAGAGAGAGAGAGAGAGAGAGAGAGAGAGAGAGAGAGAGAGAGAGAGAGAGAGAGAGAGAGAGAGAAAGAGGGGGGGAGAGAGACAGAGTGAGGTGGAGAGAGAGGAGAGAGAGAGAGAGAGAGAGAGCGAGAGAGCGAGAGAGAGAGCGAGAGAGAGAGAGAGAGAGAGCGAGAGAGAGAGAGAGAGAGAGAGAGAGAGAGAGAGAGAATCGAAAGCCAAGAACAACAATACAACAGAGCTGGACATTGGAGTTTGAGGTCAATAATTTTTTTCCACACGGTTAGTGACGCCGAGAGTCAGCGCAAATCCACAATGAAGCCACAAAGTACACTTTAGGTGTCGGACAGGCAGAACAGAGACAGCGGTCCTACCTAAGGTAAGCTGGGCAACCCCTACGAAGCACAGTGGGGGAAAAGAGGTAGTTAAGAAGCTTGGTCATGCATTATTCTTTGTACCGTGCAATGCGAGTCTACACAACCCCACAGAGCAGCATCACCATCTCATCTAAAGGATTATGTTAAAGAATGCAACAAAAGAGCCTCATACCTTCGTCCTCTGAAACATCCAAAATCTCATCCACAGTCTCAGGGAAACTCATTCGATGCTTCTCAGTCGTTATCTTCCGTGAGGAAATGACGATAAGCGAAGGAGAGAGAGAGAGAGAGAGAGAGAGAGAGAGAGAGAGAGAGAGAGAGAGAGAGAGAGAGAGAGAGAGAGAGAGAGAGAGAGAGAGAGAGATAAGAAAAGGAAACAACAAATCTTCTTTTAGTCCTTGTCAAAAGTTAACAGCCACTCACAAACCCAGCTGGATGCTGGAAGAAGTAGTGTTGTTTGTGTGTCGTATCACTGGAGTCCTGGTCCCAGTTTCTAGGTTGTTACGCTGCAAGTCATGCGTGTGAACCCTTGTGTGTGTTTGTGTCTTCGTTGTTCATCCATGTGTGCATGCTAATCAACCAGCATGTGGGTGTATGCGCCTGTGTGAGTGTGTGTGTGTGTGTGTGTGTGTGTGTGTGTGTGTGTGTGTGTGTGTGTGTGTGTGTGTGTGTGTGTGTGTGTGTGTGTGTGTGTGTGTGTGTGTGTGTGTGTGTTTGTGTGTATGTGTGTGTTTGTGCGTGTGTGTTTACTGCGTTGTTCATCCATGTGGGCATGCTAATCAACTAGCATGTGTCTGTGTCTGTGTTTGTGTGTGTGTGTGTGTGTGTGTGTGTGTGTGTGTGTGTGTGTGTGTGTGTGTGTGTGTGTTTGTGCATGTGTATGTATGTATGTGTGTGTGAGTGTGCGTGCGAGCGTGCAGATCTATTTGCTGCTCACCGCAGAAACAGACTCCTCGGTGACCAATTTGAGCACGTCGATAACAGAGATGTATCCCAGGCGCTTGGCGATGCCCAGGGGGGACGTCCCGTTCTAGACGGGCCAAAAATGGAGGGTTGTTAAATATAATCTGGGATCGAGCGACCATCCTATGTTATATTGGAGCAGGGCTCCAGCAGGGAGAGGCGACACAGAGTGTGGTCCGAAACACAAAACTGAAGGGGGGAGCTAGGCATCATGTCCCATTCAGCAGGGGCTTTAAATGTTAGTATTTCTACACCGGCCTCCATTTTGCATGTTTTTGTTTGGAAACCTCCACATTTTACCGTTCACCACCGCTTGCCTGACTTTGTGTTTGTGTTAATAGCCAATTAGGGCTACAGCAGACTTAAGATGCTAATGTCGAGTAAACTACATAAATAACACTTTGTTCCCAAAGAACATGTAAACATTTTCATTTGGGAAGTGAAGTTTTCTATTCTCCTCATTGTTTCTGCCTTTATATATGTCTACAAACATCTACCTTCAATCACCTCATTAGTACATTACACACTTATAAACAATATTTTAATATTACGTATATTATTAATTTTTCGTAAAATTTTCTCGTGATAGCATACATTATTCTTTCACTAGTACACCTTTATGAAACTATTATAAAGCAGTTGAACACAGTCTGCCCTTTATTTTGCACCGTGATGCAAGAGAGTGAAATATCCACGTCAGTATATATTCATCTTAAGACGACTGTGACATCGCTCAGTATCAAAGGGGCAAAGGAGCAGACAATAAGGGACGCCGCTGTCAAAGAAAACCATCATCCTCCAGGCGGAGATTATAACGATAATGGTGTAATAAAGATAAAGATCAAATAGCTAGAGTACGGACACAGTGGCACACTTCGCCCTTGAGACTCACCCCGCAGCAGTTCATATGCGAGGGAAGGTAGTTATGGAAGGACATCATCACTTGACGTGTCTGTCCAAAGGGACCCTCGGCAGCAGGTGTTTGCAAGTTAATAATCACTGAATCGTGATTATTTATCGCTAGTACTTTCGGTATCTATGTTGAATATAAGATAAAGACTGGAAACGTGTGCCTGAAGTCTGAAGGGGCAGTCTTTAGGACTATGAGAGGGGGTTCGGCCCGGGAGCTCACCGTGGTGATCTCGTTGGGGGGGGCCCCGTGTTTCAGGAGCAAGCTGACGATGTCTGTGTGACCCTGCTGGGCGGCCTGGTGCAGGGGGGTGTAGCCCACCTGGATAGAGGTACAAAGAGGGACGTAGAGTTATATAGAGATAGATAGAGACACACATATATATACATATAGGTACATAAATAGAGAGATATAGAGATACATAGAGAGACATAGAGATACATATAGATACAGATAGATGCATACATATAGATACATAAATAGAGAGATACATGTAGATATAGATGCATTGAGATACACATGTCGATAAATAGATGTATATAGGTACATAGATACAGATATATTGATTTATATAAATAGAGACAGACACTAATAGATGGATAGATTGACAGATCAACTAATTTGATGCACAGATATATAGACAGACAGACAGCATACCCGTGTCTTGCTATTGACATGTGCCTGCTGCAGCAGCAGAAACTTCACCATCTTGATGTTGCCATAATGACAGGCAACATGGAGGGGAGTGTAGCCCATCTGAGAGAGAGAGAGAGAGAGAGAGAGAGAGAGAGAGAGAGAGAGAGAGAGAGAGAGAGAGAGAGAGAGAGAGAGAGAGAGAGAGAGAGAGAGAGAGAGAGAGAGAGAGAGAGAGAGAGAGAGACACACACACAGATAGAGAGAGAGAGAGAGAAACAGATAGAGAGAGAGAGAGAGAGAGAGAGAGAGAGAGAGAGAGAGAGAGAGAGAGAGAGAGAGAGAGAGAGAGGGAGAGAGAGAGAGAGAGAGAGAGAGAGAGAGAGAGAGAGAGAGAGAGAGACAGAGAGAGAGAGAGAGAGAGAGAGAGAGAGAGAGAGAGAGAGAGAGAGAGAGAGAGAGAGAGAGAGAGAGAGAGAGAGAGAGAGAGACACACACAGATAGAGAGAGAGACACAGATAGAGAGAGAGACACAGATAGAGAGAGAGCGAACGAGAGATGACAGTTGTTTGTTTGTTAGTTAATGGCCTCATTATTTCCTCATTATCAGCATCTTCCACCGTGTTTGAACGCGTGTAAAATTGTATAAACACAGCGGGAGATCATTATTTCATGCAGTCGACACAAAATGTTTTCTAATTAAAAACACCTTACCAATTCCTTCTAACGTCAAGCCACTGTCTAGCAGCATCCATATTGTACTCAATCAATATCTAAGCATCAAATTCTCTCTCATCTGAATTCAGATCTGACTGACCTATCAACGGTGAGCCGAGGATACTTTTGGTAACCTCAAGCAATAAGCACCAGGGTCTTTGGAGGGTCTGTGGAGGCTCTGTGGAGGGTCTGTGGAAGTGTGTGTGGAGGGTCTGTGGAGGGTCTGTGGAGGGTCTGTGGAGGCTCTGTGGAGGGTCTGTGGAGGGTCTGTGGAGGGTCTGTGGAGGGTCTGTGGAGGGTCTGTGGAAGTGTGTGTGGAGTTACCCTTGAGGCGGCGTAGACGGAGGCGCCCTGCTTCACCAGCGTGTCGGCGATGCCCACATGACCCTCCTGGGCCACCAGGTGAAGAGGAGTGAGACCGTTCTGGAACAAGAGGGCACAGGGTTACAGGGAGGGGGGGCACAGGGTAAGAGGGAGGGGGGGCACAGGGTAAGAGGGAGGGGGGGCACGGTGTTGCAGTTTAAAAAAACAGAGGAACATTTCTAAATCATTTGATTTCATCTGTTGGGAGTTTATAGGACTACACTCAACTATTAGACTACGGACCTACTAAACTACTACAATACAAAACAATTAAAGAACAGAAATGAACTGAACAATACTATCAACTACTCTTCATTCTACATTTAATCGGCTTCAGTTGAATGTTTATAAGATATAAAAAATGACTAGAAGACTGAACTGCTAAACTGAACTGCTAAACAATTAGACTACTG
>NC_044051.1:13623616-13646116 GCF_902167405.1 Gadus morhua | reverse complement strand
ACTACCACCATCTCCATCACCACCACCACCACTACCATCATCTCCATCACTACCACCACCTCCATCACTACCAGCACCACTATCCCTATCACCACCACTACCATTTGAGACGTGGCAGAACAACTTCTCAATTAGCCTAGGTTGCTGTATATTTATGTTTACTTTGGATTTTCCAGTACTAAACGTCTCTTGAGTCCTCTCAATATGGTGGAGTATTGCCAAAAATAAATCCCATGATGCATTGTGATGCACAGCCCTCTCCTCTTCCTGCTCCTACCTCAGTGACAGCCTCCAGAGAGGCAGAGTGTTTGAGCAGCAGGTCCATGGAGCGCATGTGGTTCTTCTTGCAGGCGATGTGGAGGGGAGTGAAGCCATTCTGCAGAACACACACACAGACACAGTGCAGTTAGTGTGCATAAACAGCATGTTTAAAGTGTTCTGGTTATTTGACTCAATTCAAATCCTTTTGCCCTTAAACAGCAGTTGTGGATTTACATTTTGTGCCATTTACAAATAGAAATATATCAAACACTATGTAATACTATTTTGGATCTTCTGCTGGATTAGTAAATCAACGTTAGAACAATCCCAAAGCGACACATGCATTTTTGGGCTTAATTTTTTTTTAAATGGTTCATTGAAACAAAAGAAACCCTTATTAATAGAATAAATAAAGTCAAAACAATGAAAAGCGCTGACCAGTGCGCGGGCGTTGGCCTTGGCCCCCTTGTCCAGCAGCACTTTGCCCATGCGGTGGTGACCGCAGTGGGCGGCCACATGCAGTGGCGTCAGGTGGTCCAGGGTGATGTCATCGATCTCAGCGTTGTACTGCAGCAGCTGCCTCACGCAGTCCATGTGATCGCCCTGGGCCGCCATGTGGATGGGGGACAGGCCGTTCTGACCGGGCCGAGAGGGAGGTCGCAGACAGGGGGTTAGGGTGAGGACACAGGGAAGGACGTTTAGATGGAGAGGAGGTGAGAGAGAGGTCTACAGGAAGGCAACAAGAGGTCTACTGGAAGTGAAGTAGAGGTGTACAGGAAGTCAGATAGAGATTTACAGGAAGTGAGGCAGATGTGTACAGGATGTGAAGAGAAGGTGCACAGGAAGTGAGGTAAAGATGTACAAGAAGTAGGATAGAGATCTACAGGAATTGAAGTTAAGATGTAAAGGGGTGTTAGATAGAGATGTAGAGAAGAAGTGAAGTAACAATGCACAGGCAGATATAGAACGTGTGTTTGCAGGATTCTCAGCCAAATGAGTGCCACATCCCTCACATGCCAACCAATTTACAGCGGCCGGCAATTGGTAAACAACACCACGTATAGCCATGTAAGTACAACTATATTTTACCCCCAAAATGTCTGTGTTTGACAGCAGTGCGACAGCCTATGCGAACACGTCATGTTTTGGAGTCAGGTACAAAGGAACACATTCCAGAATTCAATATCTCGATTAACAAACAATCTGAATCTCTATTGAAGCAAATCCAGTTGCTATGGTAGCTTATCCTTGATATCCTAAGAAATCCTCATGTTGTATGAGGTATGTGTGTGTGTGTGTGTGCGTGCGTGCGTGCGTGCGTGCGTGCGTGTGTGCGTGCGTGTGTTTGTGTGTGTGTGTGCGTTCATCTGTGTGCGTGTGTGTGTGTGTGTGTGTGTGTGGGTGTGTGTGTGTGTGTGTGTGTGTGTGTGTGTGTGTGTGTGGTGGAAGGTGCGGGGATCCACCTTGGTTTTGGCCTGGATGGGGGCACCCTGGTCCAGAAGGATCTCGATGATGCGCACGTGACCGTTCCTGGCCGCACAGTGCAGAGGAGTGAGCTCATCCTGGGGGGAGGGAGGGGGGAGGAGGGGGAGAGAGAGAGAGAGAGACGGACAAAGAGGGCGAGAGAGCAAGGGAGCGAGTGAGAGACAGCGAAGAGAGAGGGAGAACGGGAAAGCGAGTGAGAGATGGTCCAAGAGGGAGAGAGAGATGGAGAGAGATGGACCAAGAGGGAGAGAGAGCGAGAGCGGGTGAGAGATAGCATAGAGGGAGAGAGAGAGAGATAGAGAGAGAGAGAGAGAGAGAGAGAGAGAGAGAGAGAGAGAGAGAGAGAGAGAGAGAGAGAGAGAGAGAGAGAGAGAGAGAGAGAGAGAGAGAGAGAGAGAGAGAGAGGGAGAGGGAGAAGGATAGGGAGACAGTGATGGAGAGGGAAATGATGATAGGGAGGGGAACAGAAAATAGAAAGAGAGAGGGGGGGGGTTGAAAAAGAGTGTGGGATATGAGACCAGAGCAAACGACAACACACAGGGAGTGGCCAATCAGCAGGCGGGTCGTCCGGCCAGACTCGTGACAGTGTGACAACAGCGGCCAGGCGGCTCATGCTCGCTAGCCTGCCAATCAAACGAGGTTCAGAGCAGAGCCACCCAGGAACTGCCAGGGAGAACAAGTCAGCAAAAGACGGCACTGCAGATCAGCACAATGCAGACAACAGTGAGCACAGCTCAGCATAGCAGCGGCGTGGGCGCCTTCGGATAAGATTTAGTGTGCTTCAAATCAGGCATTTGCCACTGTCGCCTTTACACGGGTGCTGTTTGTATACAGACTTGTTTATTTCAACCCTCAGTCCTCAGGCAAGTGCCGCTTATGTACAAAGCAGCTATATTTGCCTAATTATGGTACTATTTAGTCATTAAACTACCCAGGTTATTTACCTTGCATGTCGTTAAATGACAATACCGGTCCGTGATCAAACTATCGTTACCGTCTATCCCGGGTTTGCTCAAACAACAGTTTGCAATATAATTAGTGAAAAATAATTTTGTTGTGCCAATTCTGCCTCAAAGCCTTTTGTGCGAACGCGCCTGCCTCGAAGGTAAACAACAGCAGTAACACTTTGTTCTGAGTGAATATACCATTTGTGAGGTACTTCAGTGAAGGCTGTTCACTGTTTTTGTCCATAAACTACGCACTGAGATGACGTGTTTGCTGTTGTTTACAGTTGGGCTGAATGCGGTCGGCAGAATCAGAACACGGAAGCCATTTTGAAGAGGACGTTCAGAGTTCAGAGGGGGTATGATCAGGACATCTTAGGACGCTTACAGGCAGAATGGGGACACTGGTGCTGCAACTCAGAGCCTCTGGGGCGGGGGGACCTGACCCCCTGACCTCTGACCCCTACCATACCTACGCCGCATCCCCTCACCTTGGTCTTGGCGTCTATCTGGGCCCCCCTGTCCAGCAGCAGTCGCACCATGATGACGTTGCCCCTCCTGGAGGCGATGTGCAGCGGGGTGATGCCGTTCTGCAACACAGAACCAGGGAGGGGTGAGTCAGCCCCTGGAGCATGGCCCTGTGTACCTGGACCCTGAGACCAACCTGGACTAACCCTCAAGGATATCAGCGTCGCACCGTGTGGTTGTTTTGATTATAATTAGGATTATATTTCTTTAAAAAAAAAAATAATAATAATTTTTTTTTAGTTTTCGAAATGTGTGATATTGTTTTTCTTATTTTGTGTTTGTATTTATTTTATAAATGCATACATTTATGATCTATGTCTGTTTATTTCACAAATATAGGTTTCTATTTTTTTATAATGTATGTCTGTATTTATTTTTTGTGAGGCAGCGAGTGGCAGAAGAAGAGGAATAAAAGCTGCAATATTTATGATTTCAGAATTGTAAGGAGCCCTGAACTGAGTTTGTCTGTGACTAAATATAGAAACACACAGACTATAATTAAATTGACATTGTAGGAAGGCAAAAAACAGAAGGGCAAGCAGGTCGCTTTGCAAGACTTTCAGTCTCACTCAGCAGTATGAAAACGATGATTTGCTTTTCATTCAATATTCCTCAAACATATACACACACAGACACACACACACACACACACCAACACAGACACACACACATCAACACACACACACACACACACACACACACAGACAGACACACCAACACAGACACACACACACACACACACACACACACACACACACACACACACACACACACACACACACACACACATACACACACAGCCAACACCACCTTGGCCAATGTCTGACGTTATTCATCACATTGCAGCTATTGGCAGCAGCGCGGAGGATACATTAGTGTCATCGTTGATTCTGATTGGCTGCCCGTCTGAGTCCCACTGACCTTGGGGATGAAGTTGACGTTGGCTCCTCTGTTCAGCAGTAGCTGGGCAACACTCAGGTTCTCGTAGTGGGCAGCGATGTGGAGAGGCGTGAACCCAGTCTAACAGAGGAAATGTTGGACATCAAACATCTTTAGAGTTAAGCCTGCGCAAGTTGATAACTAGACATGACGCTGCATGTGAATGCGTGTGGTTTCATGCCAACTCGCCGTGTGCACAATATTCTGTGAACATGCTGACATGCTAATGCTGGCAAGGCTAATGAGCGAGTACGCCGAGTTTCAATTCCCTGGGCTGGTTTGAAGCTCAGTTGTGATTGATTGGTCAATGGGTGTTGTTGTTGTTTTTTCTGGGTTGTTTTCGTTGGATTGTGAGTTATGGCACCCCCTGTGGCTTAAGCGGTTCTTACTTTTTGGAGGCTTGCTTACGCACGGTTTCTATACGTGTACCAACTTTGACAACCCTGAGTTCTTTGCCTTTGGAATGGTTGAGGTCAGCGTTATTTTCTTAATTGACTTCCATTATAAAAAAATTGCTCACTGAGCACCTTCAACAGTAATTAGAAATTGACCCTGTGAAGTAATTTTTTCAGCCATAATCAGAAAACGTTCCACATTACCTAAGGGGGTTGTCCTTGATGGGTACACCATGTTTTTGGCCCCTAGGGTTCTCTGAAGCGGACTTGTGATTTATTGAACAATGGCGGCTCATTTGTGAAATTTCATTTTTGCATAACTCGCCCCAACTCGGCCATTACGGGATCAAAATGAAAATAATACCATACGGTCGGGCAGTATGAAGGAGTATGTGGACCAAATTTTGGGTCATTTGGGATACGGGTCGGTCTTCAATATTTTTTCAATATTTTCCAAAACAAACAAGATACAGAAAAAACATTATAGGCGTACCTTATGTGTCCAAAGATTCAGCATGTCAAATAAGGCCCAGATACCAAGTTTCAGATTTTTTTATGACACTGGGCGTGGTCTGCTGCCATTTAGGTTTGACCAAGAGTTATAGCATCCCCGGTGGTCACACCGGCACATAACATTTTGGAGGCCTCCTTACTTACAGTCTATGCAAAGGGATGCATAGACCGATGCAAAATATATGCAAACTTTAAAAAATCGTAGGAATGGCGCAGCCCACGGATACGTGCAATTCCTTGCAATGGGCTCGGTTTTATACCTGCAACACTGTAGGAGGAGATAATTACCGAAAATGAGGTGGAAGGACTATAAAAAGAAAAAACAATAAGACACATGAAAACAATAGTGGGGTTTGCCTTGCAACCACATTTATAAGGAATGCAACCTCACGCACTTAGGTATTCTCTCCATGGACATTTAGTTGAACCAATCAAGTGTGTGCTCAGCGAAAGTGAAGGTGTCCTCAGCCTCTTGAGAACGACCTCTAACCTCCCCTTCTGTCCCTCGATGGCCTGTCTCCGTACTCACCTTCGATAACGGCCACTCCACACTACATAATGAGGTGGAACGAGCTCCCTGCCGATGTAAGGACCACGGTGTCCCTCACCAACTTACCAAAAGACTCAAGACTCACCTGTTCAGAGTTCACCTGGACTCTGCATAGCCACCACGTCCCTCCCCTACTACTTACTGTATGTTGTACGTCCTGGCACTTAATGTACCACACTTATTGTAGGTTGTATTTAGCTATTAGTACTTAGTTATGTAGCATGTTATCCTAGCTATCCTTGTTGTATGCAGGGAATGGGCTATCCTAGCGATTGTTAGTGCTTTGCACTTGGTGCTATGAACATCCTTACTGTCCCGACAGCGATATACTGTTTCACTTTCTTATGACAAATGTACTTATTGTAAGTCACTTTGGATAAAAGCGTAAATTAGCAAAATGTAATCTAAATGTAAATTAGCAAAGAATTATTTGTTGCAATTTTGTCATTCTCAGAGCCCACGTCAATCCTGACTTATCTTCATTCACAAAACAAAGACACAAACAGAGCGTCCGTACTGTCGACCGTATTCCTTTGACAGGTTTGTGTGTGGCGCGGACCGTACCTTGCTGAGCACGTCGGGGTTGGGGTCGTTCTGCAGCAGCACGGCGGCGGTGCGCGTGTCGTCGTTGCGCGCGGCGATGTGCAGCGCGGGCAGCCGCACCTTGCCCTTGGTGCCGTAGTTGATGAGCAGGGCCACCACGTTCTCATGGCCCTGCTGCAGCGCCACCGCCAGGGGGGTGAAGCCATCCTGGGGGGGAGCATTACGCATTACCTCGTTACTGCTTTACGAGGCAGCATTTCATAGCTACAGGCTACGCCACACGATTCGTCCAGGGCTGATTCGGGAATGATCTGATGTCCGGTCCCAGAATGTGCAGCTCCGGTCGGGGCAGAGGGGCGGCAGAGTAGGACTCTGTGGTGGTGATGGGTGTGTGAGTGACACATTGACATTGCTCCATACGATCCAACTCGGCATGTCGCAGATTTATACAAACATGTTTGATTTTTATCAGGGCTATAGGGTTTTACCATGATCTAATGGTGTGTGTGGTTCAGAGAGAAGAATCGGCAGGGCGATTTACCAACAGCAAATGAAACGTTTGTATTCATTCAATGCGTAGTATTGTTTGGCCATCGTCTTAGATTGAAGGTATCGTGTAGCGTAGCCCCAGCTTAAGAGGGGAGAGACCAGAAAGACTCTCAGGCCGACACAGAGAATGCAGGACAGTAATCCCAGCTGACCTCTGTGGGGAGGCTCTGATTGGCGCCATTCTCGAGCAGGAACTTGACGACCTCTAAGTGATTCTCTTGGGCGGCCATATAAAGAGGGCTGAAGCCTTTCTGTGAGGGAGAGAGGATCCACACAGAGCCTCACGTCAAACATGTGCAGATTTACGGGCAATCGTAAAAACACACTCATACACTCTCACACATGTAGATTTATTAGTGTTCATGGATGCACGCACGCACATACGCATGCATACACACACTTGCACACAATTTATGTGTTCAGGGATGCATACACACACCCGCACGCACACACACAGACACACACTCTCACGCACAACCTTTTATTGGTGTTCATGGATGCACACGCACACGTACACACACAGGCACATGCATTTATTCACAACGGATTATAGATGTGTGCTTTGCTGGCCTACACACCCACTCTCACACACACACACACACACACACACACACACACACACACACACACACACACACACACACACACACACACACACACACACACACACACACACACACGTTGTGTCCCTCCTAACTGCTTTGTGTGTGTGTACTCCATGGGTCTGCTTCAACATGCGCGTACACCTCCCGTACACCTGCACAATGCTTGCACAATACACGTGCAGCCAGACCACTGTATTGTTTTGTGCATTATGGAATGTCGGGCGGGTCCTCACCTGCGACTGGGAGTTGACGTTGGCCCCGTAGTTCACCAACTCCGCCACCACCCTCTCCTGTCCCGCCAGGGCTGCTATGTGGAGGGCCGTATTCCCTTTCTGAAGGTCACGACACGCACAGGCAAATACACATCCACCACGGGTACACACATACATAGACACACGCACACACACGTACACGTAGCACACACGCACACACACACACACGTGCATGTGCGCGTACCATGCACACACATGCATACACGTGTACACACACACACACACAGTGAGGGGGAGAAGTGAGTCAGAGACCTCCAGGACCAGTATGTAGAAGGTTTAAGGTAACAAGCTCACAAAATGGTTCCCTTCTTCAAACGTTGACTTTTAGTTTAATGGGAACATTGGCCTTGCGACTGTGGTTCAAGCGAGCGTAGAGGAAAGGGAGCATCATGACGAGAAACTAAGTGACCATCATGATGTATTATGTATGCGAGTGACACGAGGTGAGAGAGTTGGAGGAGACACAGTGAGAGGGAGTGGGAGGAGTTAAGGGCCATGTTCCAATTGGCTTACTTCCATATTGCCTATATAGTGAACACTTTCTATTTAGGGGACAATTCTCACATGTCAACTCTGAAAACATTTGGAACAACAACTTAAAACACAGAGGATATATCCACAGTCTCAAGATTTTGAATGGACAAATTGTCACCTTTGCTAAGCACTGCATATTTTCATTCCAATTAACACAAGATAATTGGTTTACTTTCACCTTGGAATGCAGGTGTGAGGTAGTTGAACTGACAACAGGGCGAAGGGAGTGTACTTACCTTAGTGGTGGTCTCCAACACAATGCCATTGTGTAGTAACTCCAACACCATTTTGACGTGACCTTCTTTAGAGGCCAGATGTAACCCGTTGAGTCCATTCTAGGGAAAAGCAAACAGAACCTTAATTAGATTTAAACAACATTCATTGCTTAAATGATATGGTGACTCAACATGATGTACTCAATGGTATGATACTCTAGTTCTTTAACTCTATGATTCACAACACAAAACAGTTTTCAAAATCAAAACGGGCGCAGTTTAGATTAATGTGTTAATGAGCAGGAAGCTAGAGTACTAAAAACATGGAAGCAGATGACTGTATCTTCTGCTTTCTGAAAGTCTTTTAAGCCATCTCTAGAAATACCTTCTCTGAATCCCAAAGGACTAGGAGCCAGATTTAGATCTTACAAATTATTCCTCCGTCTCTGTGCCCTCCCTCCCTCCCTGTCGGCCTGGCTTTGTCTTCGTGTCTGGGTGTTGTCAGCATCAGTTAGGCTAGCGAGCTACGGAATACAGCGCGTACGGTTCAAACGCTGCTGCAGTAACACCTGCGGCCACCAGGTGTCGCAGTAACCCAGTATGGATGTGCTGTTACCATACTGCAGTGTCACTTCATTTTAAATGGGCAACGCATCCCCTCCACCGAGCAGGCGCACAGAGAGCAGGCAGCATGTGAATGCCTTGTATTTTTGCTTCAGTTTAGACGGCCAGAGAAACACACTATTATTGGTTCAGTACGGTCCATATGCATGGCAATGAAAATGTACAAGGCCTACAGTATTTTGCACGGAATGAACAAACAGAAGGCTATACACAAGAATGACATAGAAGTCATGGAAGGGAAAAAAAAAGAATCTTATTAGAAAGAAACATATGAATACAAATATTAAGGATGGAAGCAAGGAAAACAATATGTGTGATTGAAACAAAGAAGGATTATGGGCGAAAGGAGAAGGAAAGGAGGAAGGAAAGAGTGAAAGAAACAGTAAGAGCGAGGGAAGAGGAGTTGGGGCTGCGGAGGAGTGACAGGTAGATGGATTTGTAGCACTTTACGTGAAAGAGACTGCAGGGCCAAATCTACAGTAAGGACGGGGATAACATCAATCTCATGGAGAACTCCCCTCCACTCTCCTCTCCTCTCTCCCCTTTTCTCCCCTCTTCTCCTCCCCTTCCTCCCACCTCTCCTCCACCTTCTCTCCCCTCTCTTCTCCTCCCCGCCCTCCCTCCTCTCCCCTCCTCTTCTATCCTCTCATCTCCTCTCCTGTCCTCTCCAATTCCCTCTCCATTCCTCCCCTCTCCCCTCCTCTCCCCTCCTTCCTTCCCCTCCTCTCCCCTCCTCCCCCCTCCCCTCCCCTCCTCTCCTCCCCAATCCCCTCCTCTAGCTAGAAAACATGCTCTTCCTCCTGAGCAGTTAAAACATTACTGGACAAATCGGATTCCACTAATAGAGAAATAAGCGTAATGGTGCGTACTAGTGTAGCTGCAGGTGGGTGTGTTTGTGTGTGTGTATGTACACACCTTCTTTTAGGTGTGCAAGTAAAGGTGTTGGTCATATGGGTGTGAGTATAAGGTATTGCATAGTGTGTATTCGTGTTTAAGTTACTGTAGAGTGTATACATGTTTGTACATGCTACTGAAGTCTGGAAATATTTCATATGTGTGGACATGTGTAAGTGTCTGCGTATATGTGTGTGTGAGTTTAAGATACTGTCGTGTGCATACTGTGTGTGTGTGTGTGTAAGATCCTGTTGTGTGTGCATGTGTGTGTTAGTATAAGATAATGTAGTAGGAATGTGTATGCGTGTGTGTGAGTGAATGTACTGCAGCATGGTGCGTGAGTGTGTGCGTGTGTCCGCTTGTTTTTCACCGTGAGACAACACTTTGCGTGGTTGTCTACTTCCTGACAACATGGGTTTCACCGCGGCTGGCTCTGTTTGTCTGAGAGGGGAGACCCTGTCCTTTCATTCACTCAAACCATTCGCTCTCACCCGTCATTCACTATCATTAACCCGTAGATCCACGGCCCGCTAATGAATGGCAGGGTTACAAGTCAAACCCTGGCTCCTTCATTAGCAACGGGTGCGAGCCGGTAAGCAAGACGCGACCAATAGAAAAAGGATTATAATTATCATTTTGCTCTGCAGTAGGAGCAGCTGAACTCTGGCGTTGTGTTGTGGATCTCCCGTGTGCCCTGAAGCAATGATGCAACGCAGAGTAACGGCAGCGAGGTCCACAGAACAGGGGAGAAAATGAGGGGAGGAATGTGGCTGAGTGGGTGAGTGATTGGCTCCGAAGTTTGTCTGTGTGTATGTGTGTGGTTGTGGATGTGTGGGTGTGTGTGTGTGTGTACGTGTGTCTATGTGTGGTTGTGTAGGTTTGTGTGTGTGTGTGTGTGTGTGTGTGTGTGTGTGTGTGTGTGTGTGTGTGTGTGTGTGCGTGCGTGCGTGCGTGCGTGCGTGCGTGCGTGCGCGTGTGCGTGTGCGTGTGTGTGTGTGTTTTTGTACACATTTGTGTCATGGTTTTAGTTTTGGACATTTATGGTCAAGTCCTTCATTGGTCAAAGCCAACTCCTAATATACAATTATATACAGTAATAATTTCGGCGGATGATTAAAGCTTTGCCTTGTCTGCTTCTTCTCAGTGTCAATGCAGTGGCACTAGAATGTACTATTTATGTAGCAACCGATTAGGATTACTATTAAGGAGGAAGTGGAGGGCAGGAGAGGGGAGGAAAGGAAAGGGGAGAGGACTTTCCCATGTCATCAATGTTATCTCTGTGTTGAGTATTTAACGAAATGTCAGCTCATTTCAGTAATGAGATAGCTTTCAGCGTGGATTAAACTGATTCAAATCAATGCTGTATAACATTTTTAATTTGTTTTATAAAAACAAAAAGCTAGCCAGGTAAGGTGATATCCTTTGGAATGGAACGAAAGGGCAGCGGTGTGTGTTAGCATAGCATGATGTAATGTTAGTGAGACCGCAGACCGCCTCATTAATCTGACCCAGCGGGGTAATATTCCCTACAGCCACTAATGCTGGAACATAACGCGGGAATATCCATAGCCTCTGATATTGATTTCATTTTACGACACACAAACACACACACAGACACACACACACACACGCACACACGCACGCACACACGCACACACGCACACACACGCACACACACACGTACGCATACACTGCCTCGCGTGTGCAGACAACTTGTATTTTGTTACTGCTGAAAGCATGCAACCAAATCACACACATACATGCATGTGCGGACAAACACACCTCCGCACACACACAAACACACACACAGACAATCCTACCCCGCCTCACTTTATATAGGTGGGCCAGTGCTAAGGGTGACTGACTCCCATCCAAAAGATACCAGGTTTGATCCCAAATGTTGCCTTTCGACTTTAAGGCAACCTTGAGCGGGATGACCAAACCCACTGGTTCCCAACCTTGGGGCCGGGGCCACTTAGGGTCCCCTGATATGTATATGGGGTTGCATGTGATGAATAACTTAAGGTTTAGATATTCGATTATCAATATTTTTACGGTCTCATTTGCAGTTTATACGAACAGATGATTAATTCAAAGCCACGAGCAAGCTACTACTCATCATTTGGTTTGTAGTAGAGCGATTCAATAACATTCACTGGTACATCGATAAATTCATTTAGATGTTGACGGGATAAAAAACTATTTGTGTAGAAGCAGATGGGCAAAAACTACAGAAGGGGTCGCAACGATATATAAATATATATATATATATATATATATACTGTATATATATATAAAGGGGATTTGAATACAGCTTACAGAACAAATGAGCTCAGATATCCGTTTGGAACTAATTCGTTTCTCTTTGGCCCTCCTACGGAAAGTGAGCCCCTCCCCTCACAGCAGGAGTCCTGCCTCCGGGGTCTTGAGGGACCCCCAGAGTAAAGGCATAGCCATGGTTCCACGTTGACGCAACGCAAAGGGGGTTTATGGACCCAATATGTCCTTGCAGACCCTCCTTTCCTCCAATGTCAGGGCCTGACGTGCGCATCCCAATTTTTTTTACCTTGCTTCGTGGAGCAAGGGCTGTGATTGGTCGCTAACGGAAACCCAACGTTAACCCGCCGCAGAACCAAAACAGGTTCACGACTGCGTCGAGGCGACTGCAGGGTCATTCGTTGCATCATTGTGGAACCATAACTTAGCCTTTCCCCTAATGAGTGGCTCTAGCTCCTTACTTGATTGGATATGTTGATGTCGATCCGGTTCTTGATGTGGTCCAGTGCCTTGTCCAGGTTCCCAGAACGAGCGGCGCGGAGAAAGCTGGTTGCTGCATCTGCCTGTGACAAGGAGTGAGGAGGTAGGAGTTAGGAAACACGAATCCGAAGCTGGGGGGAGGGGAGAAGGGACACCGGGACGAAGGAAGAAGGAATATCGGGAATGGGAACACCGAAGTAGGAAAAGGAGAAGAACCCCGAAGGAAGGAAGGAAGAAGGACAGGAGAGTAGGTCACACACCAGTTACACGACAATCAAATCAATAGGATCCAGGGTGACACGAGGCATTCATCCCTTCAAACACCAAATCAACCTCAATGGAAGGCAAACAAAAACGTATAGAAGTCACACTGAAAACACATAGGATACAACAGATATATACATATATACCCCACCACGGCTAGTGACAGACCTTAGATCCTTCCATTCTAAAACCATTTAAGCCCCCCCCTTCCGTTTCCAGACTGTCCTCCATCGTCTCCACCTCATCATCTTCATCATCGTCCTCATCCTCATCATGTTGTTCCCGTTGAGCTCTGACGTGAGATGGAGGGGGGGGGGGGGGGGGGGGGGGGGGGGGGGGGGACGACGCTTCAGCCACGGTGTTCTGGGCGCTCCGACCCGGGCCCACACACACTTTGGCAGATGCAGACATTGGCTCACACGCCTCCCCGTCTGTCCCGTCTCCTCCTGGAGCAAGGCTTCCCAACGAGTGTGTGAGTGTACCTTCGTATGTGTGTGTGGGTGCTTTCGCCTGTGTGTGTGGGTGCTTTCGTATGTGTGTGTTGGATGCTTTTCATATGTGTGCGTGCGTTTGTGTCAGGGAGTTCAGTCATATTTGTGTGGGTGGATGTGTGTATAAGAGTGTGAACGCATGTGTGTGTGTCTGAGTGTGAACGCATGTGTGTGTATGTGTGAGTGTGAATGCATCTGTGAATGTGTGTGTGTGAATACATGTGTGTGTGTGTGCGTGTTTGTGTGTGAACGCATATGTGTATGTGTGAGTGTGAATGAATGTGTGCGTGTGTGTGTGTGTGTGTGTGTGTGTGTGTGTGTGTGTGTGTGTGTGTGTGTGTGTGTGTGCGTGTGAACGCATGTGTTTGTGAGCGTGTGGGCGGATGAATGTGTTCCATGCGCTAAGCCCATCATCTCCTGCGTGGCCCTCCGTCAGCTCTACTGTAAGTGTGTGTGACCTGCCAGGGGCCCCCAGGGACACCAGGGGAGCGGATGCGTTATGTACCCCTGACCCTGCCTGTCCGGGGCCCCACATCATAGCGGCCCGGCGTGGCGCCCGCCCCCGCGGAGGTCGTTATGCTAAGCTAGCGCTCGCCTGGTCTGCCCTTATCATCATAAGGCTGGGGGGCGGGGGAGGTGCTGGTCTGCTGCTGTCTGCTGTCCAGGTATGGGAGAGGCTAGACCGACTCTGGGCAGCAACTGTAACACTGTAGGTTGTGTTGTTTTTATCTTGATTTTTAATTTTAGCTGTTTTAGCTTTTGGCGTTTTAACTGGGTTGTCTTTATTTTATTTTGCAGTCAAACATCGTTCCACGTTGATGTTGTCAAGGGGGATTTTATATTTTAAATTGTTTGATTTGCTTTCTGGAAATTTTGTCCTAATCATTCCTAAGAATTCCCTAAAGTATTGGGAGCGCGCTGCCTGTGGATTCTGCACTTTAAAAAAGGATGATGGATGGATTGAATAGTAAGTAAAACAAGTAAAGACATCGGAATCAAAATAGATATTACATGATTTTTTTTTTTTTGTATTGACTTATCTGTATTTGTTTGTTTTTGCTGTACCATATTGCCTGTACACGTGCAGTGACTCATTGAACGAGTCAAGGGACTTTTGAATGAAGGTCTATAAGGAATATAACATGGGCACAAGAAGAGGATGTTCATCTTTCTGTTCTTTCAGGCCCTTCTCTTTTTGAAGAGTTACCTAAAACGGGCTGTATAACGCGATGGCGCGGTTTCAATGGCTAGGCCCCTATGTTAGGCTATATATCTGTATTTTCTTCTCGTCCCTTGCTATCGCTCCACCCCTCCTCCTGCTCCCCTCCACCAAGACCTCCTGGGCTTTGGTTCTGCCTCTCCTTGTCGGAGCGCTCTCTTGATCTCCTGTTCTGTCAGCCCTCCAACATCGGACCTAAAGCCGGCTTTCTTCTCGTATTCCTCTGACACCTCTGCCTGAAACCCAACCAACCTCTCTCTCTCAATCTTTCTCTCTCCATCTCACCCTCTCTCTCTCTCTCTCTCTCTCTCTCTCTCTCCCTCTCCCTCTCTCTCTCTCTCTCTCTCTCTCTCTCTCTCTCTCTCTCTCTCTCTCTCTCTCTCTCTCTCTCTCTCTCTCTCTCTCTCTCTCTCTCTCTCTCTGTCTTTCTATGTCTCTCTCTCTTCTCATTTTATCTTTTTATGTATTTCTCTCTCTTTATCTTTCCTTGTATCTCTCTATTTTTCATCTTTCTATGTCTCCCTCACTATCTTTATCTCTCTGTCTCTCTCTCTCTCCAACTTTCTATCTCTCTCTCTCATTTGGAGCATGGTTGGATGCACTTAGTATAATGAGTGAACGATGACACAATCATCAAGGCTTGAAGTCCTTAGAAGTAAACGTAAACCAAGAACAGACGCACAGACCCCAGACAGACGCAATGACGATTGAAGGCTCCTGGTTTAAAAGTGGCAGACAAATCCTGCTTTTCTCTTCAAGAAGCTAAATTGGCTGTCGGTCTGTTCATTCTACAACCATCCCCCACTTGAACTCATCCCTACTTACTGACGTTTCACTATCTCCTAGGCCGCTGCCTATGTCTCTCCTGCGTGTGTAACCTGCATCCTGTCTCTCTCTTTCTTGGGTCTAATTGGTCGCCTGTGTGGTCAGGACGATGTCTGTAACTTCTTACCAGCCGGCGGTTTTCTGAAAATAACCGGTCGTGAGCAGTAAAAAAGCACTTTGTGTGTGTGTCTCACGTGTGTTTGTGTGGGTCTTTGTGTGTGTGTGTGTGAGCGTGTCTATATGTGTCAAATATCTTCCCAGGCAGTCCAGCAGCATGCATTCCAATGGATCCGTTTTTTCTTCTTTCTTCTCAACAAGGTCGGACCTGCAGAACATCTCACCTTCAGACAGTAAACTTATCCTATCCACGTGAGGACGTACTTACTCGCCACCGGGCGATAAAACAACCCATTTACTCCAAGTACGCCCTTCTCCATTTCATGTTTTTTAACCCCCCCATTTCCATTTCTATGTTGTATAACCTCCCCCCTCCCCCTATTACCTCCCCCCCCTCCCCTCTCCTCAGTAATCTCCTCAGACGCCTGCTTGCGTTGCGAGAGTCAGGGGCGCTCGAATCGCCCTCATTCGCAACCGTACGCTTGCGGTCTTTCAGCTCGGGCCGATAATCACATTTAGCACTAAGCTCTATCTCTTCCCCACACACATATACCCTGCTCCCTCCAACCCCTCTTTTCCGCCACTCCCTGCATCAAATCCCTACCCTCACATTGTTGTTCACCGCTCCTCCTCTTTCCTGGCCCGATGTTCCCTTTCTGCTGTATTCTGTCGTTCAATCGATAGCCCCCGGGACCGACTCCTGTTTATTTACTCTTTCCCTTGCATTTTCATAGTGGCCTCAAATAACCGTCGAGCTTGGGTTTGCTGTTGCTGCCAATTCCGCGATGTCTGATCCCCGCCTCCACCGACACGCTGGGTCGAAACAACTCACACACACATACACAGACTATTTTACTGATCCTAACTATTGAGCAGTAAGTAACTATTATTTGTATTATCGTTATTATTATTATTGTTATTGTTACATTAATATATATACATATATCACATGCTCTCTATTCTGACATTTACCTGAAGAACGTTAGGGAGATGTTGAAACTCAATGGCTGTGGTCTTGATGAGCCGCAGATTGGACGCGTGTAAGCAGACATCTCCCATATCTGCTAAACTAAGCCCTGACCCTCCGTAGAGGATGACTCGCATTACGTTAAATTGAACCCTCTGTGGTATAGTAGACGGGGCTCTGGGGACATTTCCAGTCATTTCCCAGTCTACATTTACAGAAGGTATGCGTGACTTCTAATTTGGCTAGAAACTATAAAGGTTGACCCTTGAACTCTAACTCGACAATTCAAATCAACACATTCCATCTTAAATGTCAGGGACGTAAACGATACAGCGAATACATTTTTTTAAACAAACCCATTAAACATCAAGAAGAGATAAATGTCATCCATTACACACGCAAAAAATACACACAAATTACACAACCACACGCACACACACATAAAGATCACAGGGAAATCCAACCGCTGACACAATCCAAAACACAAGAGAGAAGAGCGGTGTTGAGGCGACATCACTGGGACATTTAGCACCACCACACAGGGCAGGAAAGAGTGGCCAGACAGGGACACAACACTGAAATACACACAAACACCTCTGTTATACACACACACACACACACACACACACGCACACACACACTAAGAAAAACACACACACAAAGAGAGCCAGTGAAGCCACCACCACAAGAAGGAAGTCAGGGTCACAAGGTGGTCACCATCACGATCACACTCAAACCAAAACCCCCCCGAAAGTGTCATCATGACGTTTTTGATTCGGTATGACAAACACCTAGTCGTGGGGTTATTTGAACCCACCGACGTCGTGTTGCCCCGGAAACCATTGCTTGAAAATAAATTCCAAGAAATGTTTTCATTTGCAGTTTGTTAGTTTTTTGCTCTCTTGTCTGAATGAATCAACATATTTAACATCCCCCCCCCCCCCACCCCTAAATAAAAGCTGATGATCTCCTTAAATCACAAATTCTTGGCACCAGACTCAATTCACTTACAGGAAGGGAGAGAAAGCGAACACACAGAAGAAGAAGCAGTTGAAGAAGAAGAAGAAGAAGAAGAAGGTAAACAGCGACAGGGGGGCGGGGCTTAGCGGGCAGAGGGAGGGGGAGGGAGGGGGAGGTAAACCACAGCACAGAGCGTGTATCACGTTCACTCGGGGACGTGGGAAGACTCCTCAGAGCACAGAGCACTACTGACCTGATGGGCATGCCAGCGTTGGACCACATGAGCCTAGAAGACAACACGCACACCAGCAACACAGCGAGACATAAGGCCAGTTAATGGGAGTCGACGTGGACTGGCCACACACACACACACACACACACACACAAACACACACTGAAGGCCTGGTAATGACACAATGGTAAATGCAGATACACTTTGATCAAGTTGATGCATAATGACAAGCACTGGCCATGGTCAAGTTGGATGGAGGGTTGTGTGTGAGGGTGGTTGTGTGTGTGTGTGTGTGTGTGTGTGTGTGTGTGTGTGTGTGTGTGTGTGTGTGTGTGTGTGTGTGTGTGTGTGTGTGTGTGTGTGTGTGTGTGTGTGTGTGTGTGTGTGTGTGTGTGTGTGTGTGTGTGTGTGTGTGTTTGGTGTGTGTGTGTTATGAAGTCTGAAGAAATGACATGGAGAACACACAGTATATAAGGAACAAACATTGGCAGGTTGTGATTTTATCATACAAACACTGTTCAGCCTGTATTGAGGAATGTGAACACTGACAGACAAACGGACAGACTTGTATACATTCTTAGCATGTCATGACACTTGGCATGTTGCCTCTGAAACAAAGAGCATGTGATGCGCAGCAGGTCCTTTGCGAGGTAACATAGATGATGACAAGAAATGCGCAGCGATAGAGAGATTGAAAGAACCAACGTAGGGTGGCGTCAAATGTGCACATAAAAATACAAACACGGACACAAAATCATTTAAATCAAAGTATAATGAATGCTTCCACAATGAATCAACATACACATTCATATGCAAAGGCGCACAGATAATCGTGGAAAAATTTAACAAACCCGTAATCAAGCAGGTCAAACCAAGCCAGCGCAGGTGTTTTCTACGATCAACAGAGCATAACGATAAACAAACGAGGATTCTGAAATGATAAACGGCGACATTTGAATCATTTTACTATGGTGTGTTTGATCTTTGGCAAACCAGCCAAAGCTGGCTCCGAGAATGGGAAATCATTGTATGTTGTATTGAAAGATTGAATAAAGACGATAGACAGACACCCCCGTGTAGTGACGTCATCAGATAGACAAAGAGACTAATCACAACCGTCTAGAGATTCATATCCATGAGCCAGCTAGGACCTCTGTCGTTTTAAAATCGATTCTTATGATTTTCTAAAGCCTACGGGGGACATTCGCGTTGACAGCTCCATCCAGGGACAGGCTGTCAGAAACGGGGATGGTGTCGAAACCACATGAACTTCTGGTCATCCCTAAAACAGACTCAATCACCAAAAGAAAATGTCTTAGAATAATTGATCTTCTGTCTGTTTGGGGCGGATGATAGTCATGAACAGACCAGTTCAATGTAATTATTCTAGTGACAGGGAGTAGAAGGTTTGATCTCTGCTAACCTCATTCAGTGAGCATAGACGCTCTGTAGCTACAATCAGGCATGCTGCGTTCCAAACCCAAAACCAACTGCACTGGCTTAGACACAAAACAAAAAGAACATGTGTTCACAGAGCCATGAATGGACATATAAACTGTGAAAGAATGCAAAGGTGTATGTGCATATGGTGAGAGGTGAGAGCTATGCGCTCGCAATGGTCCCAACACTGCCTCAGCGTCAAGGTAACAGAGTGTTTGTATTCTTTTAATTAACAGGTGAACCTTCGCTTGAACTCTGTAAGCCACTGATGAGTTTTAGAGAATGATGCCTGAGTATTAGTTTACTTATTAGAGACTCAAAGAAGGCTAATTGAAAAACACATTATGGCTGTAAAAGGGATTCCTTCTTTCATAATTTTGTTGATAACTAAATATCATAATTTCCAACAATGTCATAATTTCAAAGCCCAACGTACTGTTTGAAATGGGTTTGAATTAATCTGACATTCATTTATAATGATCACAGCAACCAAATATTTTCATTCCTGAAGCGATATGCAGCAAATGTTTGCTATTTTCTTAACTCAACAAATGACTCAACTAATCAACTGATTGAGTTGATGTGAAGCTTTGGCTTCAAAGTGACACACACACACACACACACACACACGCACACACACACGCACGCACGCACACACATACACGCACACACACACACACGCACACACACACGCACACACACACACGCACACACAAACACAAGCAAAGCATCAAACAAGCAATAGCACACGTAACACGATGTTACAGTTGCGGAAAAGGACTTTCTGTTAGGAGCGAGAATCGTGTAGTTCATCTAAGGGTCAGTGATCAACGGAAAATGGCGATTTCATACTCGTACTCATAGAGTCGATAAATATTTCAGAAACTCTCTCGGTAGTTCATCTCCCAATTACACATTTTGAGACTTTTTAATGATTTCATATGAATGAGCTTTGCCCATCGACCACTTTGCGGGGTACATTCATTTCCCGCCATTAATAGGCCGGATATCGATAGTTTCCACTGCAGGTCGCGAAAAAATTCAAGCAATGGTGGCGATCGATGCTTCCCAATGGTTGTGTGTAAAACCACGGGTGATGTCACGGACACTACGTCCATATTTCACACCGTCTGTGTGTGTATTCTCCCCCTGGCCCTGGGCAGCGGGAGGGGTTGTTAGAGACTACAAAGCCACGACTAGCAGGCCACAGCCCCAGTCTTCACATCCCTCAGACGGAGGACTCAATAACAACACGAGTCGCCACAGCCAGACCTGATCAAATATTGATGGATTGTGTGCGGGGGTGTTTGGGGGTGTGTGTGTGTGTGTGTGTGTGTGTGTGTGTGTGTGTGTGTGTGTGTGTGTGTGTGTGTGTGTGTGTGTGTGTGTGTGTGTGTGTGTGTGTGTGTGTGTGTGTGTGTGTGTGTGTGTGTGTGTGTGTGTGTGTGTGTGTGTGTGTGTGTGTGTGTGTGTGTGTGTGTGGTGTGTGTGTGTGTGTGTGTGTGTGTGTGTGTGTGTGTGTGTGTGTGTGTGTGTGTGTGTGTGTGTGTGTGTGTGTGTGTGTGTGTGTGTGTGTGTGCTAGGTTTAACAGGAGGTAGCAGTTAAAGGCAGACAACGATAGGGGCCGTTGACAAAACAATGTTGTCAAAACAACAGGGTTTGATTCCTTGTCGTGATCGTATGCAGTGGATGTGGAAACACTGCACAATAAGGGTGCATTTATTCACCATTAATTAACTTTAATCCAATAATGCATAGATGAATACCTTCACAATAGTTAGCATTAAGACCATGGGAAAACATGGAGACCATTAGTCAATTATTACTATTAGTTAACTCTTAATAGCTATTAGGCAAGGCAACTTTATTTATGTAGCACTTTTCATACACAAGGCAGGCTCAAAGTGATTCACATATGAACATTGTCATACAATTTTTTTTTTTTTTATAATAATAGATAAGTAAAAGAAAAGATAGGCAAAGAAATGAGTAAAATAGAAAGTTAAAAAGGAATTTTAGTAATAAAGTAGAAAATAAAGGCAAAGCTAAAAAAGCTTATGTAGCCGAAGCATATCAGTTCAATAATTTGGGCCTAAACCATGTAGGGATTTATAGGTTAGCAACATGATTTTAAAATCAATTCTCTGACCTACAGGAAGCCAATGTAACGATTTAAGGATTGGTGTAATATGTTCACATTTTTTGGTCTTTGTTAGAACTCTAGCAGCAGCATTCTGAACAAGCTGAAGCTTCCTTAGAGTTTGCTTTGGCAGACCTGTAAGGAGACCATTGCAGTAATCAAGCTTACTAGTGATAAAGGCATGTACGCATTTTTGTAAGTCTTCGGTGGACATGAGCCCTCTAAGTCTTGCTACATTTTTAAGGTGCCCTGTTTACACCTACCCGATAGTGGGCCCCGATGGTGCCCGATGGCTAAATCAGCAGCTATCGTTATAATATCGGCAAATAGCGTGGTTGCATCGGGAAACACCGTTACTCTTCCCGGGAACATCGTTAGACAACGGGAAGAAAAGCTCAATGATCGGGTAACATCGGGCAACATCGGCAAAGAACGAACATGTTTGTTAATTTTGGGTCTATCGGGGTAGAATCGGTTACCAGGTGTTGCTATGGGCTAATCGGCTATAATCGGGAATAGAACGGGAGTATAACGTAAGACATAGCAAGTCGTTCGGGAATTTTCCGGGGGTACATCGGCTATATTCGTTAATCTTCCGCGCTTTATCGTGTTTTATCGTCTTTATATCGGCAACCTCAACACAGGAAAGACCCCCGAGAGACACCCGGCGTCTCTAGGGAAGACATACGGAATAGCACGTTTATTACACGAATGCACACGAATTACACCCGATAGAGTCACGCTATTTATTTTTTACCCGAATTAGACCCGATGTAAGCCAATGTAACCCGAAACATACAGATTGCAGGCCGAATTATACCAATAGTCTCACGACAAATAACGATTGTGACCAGATTGGAGGAAGACCCTCAATCTGTCACTTGGGTATAAATAGGGGGTGATGGATGGATGTCCTACTTTTATAACTAAAGGGGTACTTCGCCCATTTAGAACCGGCGTTCTATTATTATAAAATCGCTATTGTAATATAAATAAATATATAAATAAATATCAGTCTAAACCAGTCTCCCCTTGGCGTCATTTGACGTCATTTGGCGTCAAATGAGGCCAAACGCACTTCAGGTGTCTTCCCTGGCATAAATCGTTATGTTATCGTTATAACATCGGGTATGTGTAAATGCTACCCCGATAAATTGACCCGATCATAAATTTTTAGCCCGATGTCACCCGAATCACCCCGACTTCCACATCGGTGGTCCATCGGCCATTAGCGGC
>NC_044051.1:13588616-13618616 GCF_902167405.1 Gadus morhua | reverse complement strand
AGAGAGAGAGAGAGAGAGAGAGAGAGAGAGAGAGAGAGAGAGAGAGAGAGAGAGAGAGAGAGAGAGAGAGAAAGAGAGAGAAAGAGAGAAACCAACTTGCAAAGCCCAATACTAACTGATATGAACAAACAAATGTCCGCCACAAAAGCAGTTTAACAGCCATACTGCTGAGTGAATTAATGAGTTTCATTCGACAAGTCATCAAGGAAACCCTTTCATAACATTTTATTTTTTAAACAACTTTGAGTTCAACATTGATGTTCACGATGCTGTAGTTGGCAGCGATAAAGCTTTTTTCACAGAGGCCTCATTTGAGGATGAGCCCACGCGTCGCTCATCACACAGATTAGGTGTCTGCTCCTTTGATCCACCAGGGTACATCAGGGTTAAGCAGACTCAACTAGTGAAGTAAAGCCTTCTACCAGGGCCCTGGAACATCAAAGGAGACGACCCGATGTAGTTCCTCTGCCGCTCCAGCTGTCCATTCCATGTAACGAGTGGCAAACGATCGCCGCATCATGATGGGTCGAAACAAATTTAACAAAAGCAACGCCCCGTTCATCCAGATTTAAGCTGCTCAGCTATCAGATACATTCGCTAGAATCGCCTTCTGAAACCGCCATCTTTGACACTCGTTAATGAGTTTCTCTGCGTAAGAATATCTCCGTAACAAAACAGGAAGCACTGCATAACTCCGCCCCTCTCATTTCCTGGTGTCCGGCCAAGCCGCATTAAGGTCTCACTCCATAAGTTTGGCAATAGCAGAGTCGTACTGCTGGGTCAGAGGTTTCACTAACACAGAAGGAGACACGCAATGTGCAGTGAATCACATACAACGGTGGTATCATTGGAGATTCACACAGGCACTCATTGTGTTTTTGGGGATATGACTCATAGTGGGCTGCTTTAAAAGTCCACTCTTAAAATCAATGACACAGCAAACATGTCATCCTGACAGGCTGCTTCAGAATAGCCTCGAATTATCCGGGCTAGGTCATCGCATCGACAGCAATATCCGCTATGTGATGACTTGAGGATATGTGTCTGTGTCCATTCATCAGTTTGTTTGTGTGTGTGTATGTGTGTGCGTGTGCGTTTGTTTGTGCATCTGTGATTGTGTGTAGGCACATGCATGTGTGTGTTTGTGTGTGTGAATGTGTATGGGTGTGTTTGTGTGTATGTAGGCAAATTCATATATATGCGTGCGCGTGTGCGTGCGTGCTTGTGTTCTTCATGTTCTCCGTGTTCTTGGTCTAACCTTGCCCTTCCCTAAGGAGCCGGAACTGCCAAACAAGCAAAACATACGTGTCACTGTCTCAAAGTGCTGCGTCAGCCTCATCCACACTCCCCAGAACCCCGGAGCTAGGGCGGGTGTGGGGTTCGGAGAATCCTCATTACACGTGTGAACTCAAGCAGTGCAAAGTATAAATATGGATGGATGCAACTTTGAGGGTTATGAAGGGTTATGGTTATTTTCATCTTAGTCAAAGTTAGCTTTCTTTGACAACTGACCGAAAATGCCCTTGCATTTCACTCTGCATGAAAACAAAGTTCTTACTTTAGCAGCATAGAGCGCTATATAAGGGATGATGATAGTCAATATCCCAAAGTAAAAATCCTGAAAATTACTATGATTATAATATGATAATTACTGGCTTGGTGTTATCCCACTTAATACATGACTTATTAATTGATTTATTGATTAAAAAATGATCGTATTTTAGACAAAAATACTCTGTTCAATTCTACAGTTGTAACTGCTTCCATAGCAAGGGCCTGTTCCTCGTAGCAGCGGTCTGCTATACAGAAATAACAGACCGTAGAATGCCGTAATAGACCAATCAGAATCAAGTATTCAACAAAGCCATGTAATACATTTGGCATAAATGAATGCACTATAATAACCTGAACCCCTTGTCCCAATCTCAATGACCATGGCCTGCAGCATCGATTTACTGTGCAGTGCAGCCGCTACTGTCTTCAATTAGCTGTGGTGGATGAAGAACTCATTTCCCTGTAGTTAGACGGATTTACAAACACACAAGTCCAATTACACACCGCCACACACACACATACAGACACACACACACACACACACACACACACACACACACACACACACACACACACACACAAAGGCATGCACACAACCACACACACGCCCCCACACACACACAGACACACACACACACACACACGGACACTCCCCTACACACACACACACACACATACACACACACACACACACACACACACACACACACACACATACACGCACACACATACACACGCACACACACACACACACACACACACTTGGCCAATTACATCAATTGTGGTCAGGGGAAAGGAGGATTAAAGATGGATGGATGAGAGAGGAGGAGAGAGGAAGAGGTGGGGGGAGTAGGAGGAAGGGTATCCTTGGCAGTTAATGAGCCAGAAAACACACACACACATACGCGTTACCTTTTAACACACAATAACACGTTCCCTACCAGTTAACACGCACAAACACACACACACACACACACACACACACACACACACACACACACACACACACACACACACACACACACACACACACACACACACACACACACACTCAAACACACACACCCTACAAGTTAACACACCCACACATACACCTCACCAGTAAATGCCATTGGTCCCCAAGAGCAAAGAGGAAACGAGAGAGAGAGAGAAAGAGAGAGAGAGAGAGAGAGAGAGAGAGAGAGAGAGAGAGAGAGAGAGAGAGAGAGAGAGAGAGAGAGAGAGAGAGAGAGAGAGAGAGGAGAGGCCGAGAGGCCGAGAGATGGACACATAGCAGGACCTGGAACTGATCCAAGGGCCCTCAGTGAAAAGGGTCTCATGTCAGGGGAGCAAAGCGCTCGCTCCCCTCCACTTCCATATCCTCCACCTTAAAATGGAGTCAGCCATCAAGTATTCATGAGAACATTTTCCAAGTCACCGCTCCGGCGCTACGTGGACGTTGGGGGCGCGGAGAGGAGCTGCACGGTGAAAACCAAAGAGGGGGGGGGGGGGGCGCACAGAATGTACGCAGCCTAGGTCTAGGGGTGGTCGCCATCTGTTACCCCTGTGTTTACGTTCTGCAGTGACACACTTCACACACCGCCCTTCGCTCCGCAACCCCCTCCCCCAGCAGACAGTGACACGGATACTGGGTGGGGAGGTGGAGGAGATAGAGGAGGAGAAAGGAGAGGAGGAGATGAGAGAGGAGGAGAAAGGAGAGGAGGAGATGAGAGAGGAGGAGATGGGAGAGCAGGAGATGAGGGAGGTGGAGATAGGAGGGGGAGGAGATAGGAGGGAAGGAGATGGGAGGGAAGGGGAAGCAACCAGAGGAGATAGGAGAGGAGGCGACCGGAGAGGAGGAGGCGGGAGGGGAGGAGACAGGAGGGGAGGAGACGGAGGAGGAGGAGATAGGAGGGAAGGAGAAAGGAGGGGAGGAGATGGGAGAGGAGGAGATGAGAGCGGAGGAAATAGGAGGGGAGGAGACAGAAGAGGAGGAGAGGGGAGAGGAGGGGAGAGGAGGAGATAGGAGAGGAGGAGACGGGAGCGGAGGAGATAGAAAGGAACTAGATAGGAGAGGAGGTAAGGGGAGGGGATGAGATGGGAGAGGGAGCAGAGAGGAGGGGAGGAGAGGGGAGGAGATGGGACAGGGGGAGACAGGAGGAGAGGAGAAGGGAGAGGCGGATGCGATGGCCGCTGCCACTGCTGAAGATGCGCGAGGCGACAGGCGCTAATTTTAGGTTAGCTGCTAATTTAGATCTCCGCTCGCGCCGTCTCCCTCGTCATGCCACTTATCGTCATCTGCTCCGCCATAGCCGAGTTCACACACACACACACACACGCACGCACGCACGCAATGCACACACACACACACACACACACACATACCAGGCCATTTCACCAGGGTCATGAGTGTATTGATTAGGTGTTTGTTTGGCAGCAGGTAGAGATGGAGGCGTGAGGAAGGCAGGATTGCCATGTGAATAAAAAGGTTCAAGTGTTTTGTGATAGTGCTACGGCTAGATGATTTTTATGTACTTGTGTGTATGTGCATGAGTGTGCAAGGGTGTGGTATGTGTATGTGTGTGTGTGCATGTGGGTGGGATGTGCATGTGGTATGTGCATATGTGTGGTACGCGCATGTGTGTGTGGTATGTGCATGTGCATTTGTGTGGTATGTGCATGCGTGTATGTGGCATGCGTCTCATAGGTATATGCATGAGTGTGTTGTGTGTAGAGGTGATAACTCATTTTGACAAACACACAGGTGCATAATCACTCTCATTCACGTACACACACATCATACACATATTACCTTACAACGTAAATATATTCATAATATACAAACACGACTCAAATTAATCCGAGGAACATCGGAACCGGGAGAAGAACACGACGCCACCGCTATAACGATCCCAAAAGGAGCTCCATAAGATGACAGATCAAACATGGTACCCCTGGGGGGACATTCATGAGACGGGTAGGAGTGGGGGTGGGTGCATGGGTAGGGATGGGGTGCCCAAGGGCAGTTGTTCTTGAGCGTATTTAGCAGGCGTCGGCAGGTCACATGATCCATAGGGAACCCAGAAGAAGCTCCGTCTCCGTTACGTAACGATCAAACATCGAGCTCTGTGTGTGCGTTTCCCTTCTCCCCGTTCCCCCACCCCCCCCCCCCCCCCCCTAGTGCCGAGCCAACAGCTCTTCATCTGGTGACGGAGACACACCGTGGAGACATTGTGTTGGATCAGAGGGCCCTGGGAGGTTAATTGCGGTCTTTGGAATGTTATCTGGTGAAGAAAGTCTGTGGATTGATTACCAAGCTTTACCGTCCCCAGTATGAATGTTTGACTGTGGTTGAAGCTTGTTGACGGCGATATCTCGTTAATAGTTTCCAGCGTTCAAAAGGGAGTAGGCTAAAGTTTTATTTTCACATGTTTTTGGGGTCTTACCTCTTCTTTCCTTTAACTAACATAATACTCTTATCTTTAAGTATCTTTGTTAACATTGTAGCGGCTTAGGAGCTATTATAATTACTCTTATCACTAAGCGTCATTGTTAAGATTGTATTGGCCTCAGAGCTTATATAATCATACTTAATAATGCATCATTATTAGTTTGGTATTATTAACAAATTTCACCTACGGAGGATAAATACAGTTGCATCTATGCTAGTGGTCAAGGCGTTTCTAAGGGAAGAAACTGATGTGTTTGTCTATTTCTGTCTGCCTTAAAGGGGAACCGTCACAATGGGACTGGTTCACTGTTGTTGTGAACAACGTGTGCAACATTTACTCAATTTCTGCAACAAAAAGAATGGGAGCTTTGACATTTTAAGTCCTTGGTCCAGGATTGATGTAATTTGTTTGAATTGGAACAAACGATTGCATTGAACACTGCGATTTCCCCACAGAAACGGTGTGGATATCACAGACCACAGATTTTTTCCCCCAACACGTGTACAAAGCCAGTCTTCTCTCTGTGTGGAGTGACCTTCCCCCTGAACTATTTACAGCCCCCCTGAACTATAACAATCGACTAGTCCAGAACCATCCGTTTCAGGACGACGTGCGTTTTGTCCGGTTCCTGTGAGTCAGCGGTCTTGACCCCTGGCATCCCCGACCCTGCCGTACTTCATGTCTGTCCCAGGCCCCCTCATCACCCCACACACCATACCTCATCCCCTGCTCACGCTCTGTGTCACAATGTAATCTCCGCGGTAACAGCGATTCCTCACACCACCCGTTTACCCGGCCCCCCTGTCGACGACGTTAGAAAAAACCCAATCGATCTTTGGAGGATGTTACAGCAGCGTACTCTGCTCGCTCTGATTGGCTGGCAAGATGAAGACAACCCGATATAGGATCTCAACAGTGGGGAGAGGCCGGAGGATGGGCTGAGGTTAGGGAGGATGTCTCTTTGCTGCTGGCTGAAGGTGAACTTGGTTTCTTTGTCAAAGGTGACAATATCTTGCAGGCTTGTTCAGCTACAGCTAATTACTTACAGATTGATCATGATTTGGAAAACTAGCTGACATGCTATTGAAAAAACAATATTAGTAATAATAAGTCATCAACGTGACTTCCAGTATGGGGTATTTGTTCTCTCCATCTGGTCTCTACTGGCAGACCATGCTAGCATAGACCCTCTTCTTTAGCCCAGTGATATAATTAGCTTTGGCAGTGTTACTGAAGTTGGGAGTGTGTCGCTCTATCTGTCTGTGAGTTATCGCTGTCAACACGCCGCAAGCATATTACATCTTCATCCGAAACTTAATTTTTTATCAGTTTTGTTTATCAGTTGTATTGATCAGTAGCAGAGGGAGGCATACACTTAGGGAACAGTAAGGTATTGTAGCTCGTCTATCGTCCATCTGTAGTCCATCAATCCAGGTAGGGGGAGCATGACTTAGGTTAAAGCGCCACTATTTAACCCCCAGGAGTCACGCTGATGAGCTGTTATGAACCATCTCAGATCAACCCTGTTTGTGACATCACAATGTTGACGTGAACATTGCCTGGAAGGAGTTGATTGGTTGCCTGTATCAACGGGTAAGCCCGAGTTGGTCTGTCTGTAACACGTCTGAGTGGACACTCCCACTTGTGATGTCACAAAGGGATAGCTTCCTAATGGTGTCGTCATCAGAGCATCACATCAACATGATGTCTGGTAGGAAAACAAGGGCTTTTAGAATCAGCCTGGGTACTAGTATTGAACACACATGCCTCTCCAAGCACTCTCCAACCCATGTTATATTTATATACATTCACTAATATCCATAGCATCCCTTTATCCTGTCCAGGACGATCACCTTAGTTTCGGTACACAGCCCATTTTGCTGGTCAACCTTTAGCGGTGCTTGGAATGTGGGTCAAGGAGCCGAGCTTCAGTGATGACCCATGGCACTCCTCTGCTGCTGAGGGTAGAGCTTATGTGCTCCAGCTCTTCAGGTGGAGACAACCACTCCTCGGTTTACACACCCTCCCAAGAGAAAACTACGACTGAATTAGCGCCGTAGCCGTGAGATGGAGGAGCAGCTTTAGCTAGCCACGGATGGTTTCATCCAAACATATAATCCAGATTATTTTCAATAGTAATTTGGATTTGTTTGATTTTACAATATTGTCATCTTGATTCAGGAGTTTTTTATGGTCGTTGAATGAAACAGTCACTCAAAAATACCCTGTTGCCTGGTTACTGTTATTATACACTATAGATCAAGCACCTCAATGAGTATATTGATCTGGCATAAATTCTGTCTCATTGTAGTTTTGTATCCATTCAATTTCTGCCCCTTTGATTTGTAAATGACCCGGACGGTCTGCTGCACATCGGTCACAGAGAGCAGGGATCCATCGCGGCTAAGCACAACACGACACTCCGCTGCTGATGGGGGAATTCAAATGGATCCAATCTGTGGGTTAACCCCCGCTCCTCCGCTTGACCTTTATGTCATATTTCATACTGGGGGGACGGGGCGGGGGGTTCATGTCATGACACGCCACCCGCCATCTTTCACGCTGCCATGAAAGACTGAGACGCTGATGGAGAAAAAGGCATTAACGCTCGCACACACACATCCTGTGTGTGTGTGACATGAAACATAACGCAAGGGCGTGGAGGCACTTCACCATGAACAGAGAGGGAGGGAGACCTATAGGGGAGAGAGAGAGAGAGGGAGAGAGAGAGAGAGAGAGAGAGAGAGAGAGAGAGAGAGAGAGAGAGAGAGAGAGAGAGAGAGAGAGAGAGAGAGAGAGAGAGAGAGAGAGAGAGAGAGAGAGAGAGATTGGAGGGAAGAGAGACAGAGGGAGAAATCAAGAGGAAGAGAGAAAGACAGAGAGCGAGAGGGAGAGAAATCGGGAAGAAAAATCGAGAGAGGGGGAGAGAAAGAGAGACGGAAATCTGAAGCTTCTGTTCCAGAAGCGGTGTTGGGCGTGTGCAGCATCACCTACATCATGGGTGCAGGCTGTGCTCAGGTAGCGTGCTGGAGTGTGTGTGTTTCAGTGTGAGTGTGTGTGTGTGTGTGTGTGTGTGTGTGTGTGTTTGTGTTTATACGGTGTGGGCAGATGGTTGGTATATACAGTGCGCGTAACCCAATGCAGGCAGGTAAATATAGCCTGTGGCTGATCAGTACCGGACTGGGAGTGGAGCTTACAGCTCTCAGCTCGACCTTGGCCCATTGTCCATCTCCTCCTTCTCCTCCTCCCCTCTATATCCTCCTCCTCCTCTCCTCCTCCTACGCCTCTCCTTTCCCCTCCTCCATTCCTCCAGCCCCTCCTCTTCCTCTCCTCTTCCTCTCCTCCTCCATCGCCTCCTGTTCCTTTCCTCCTATTCTCCTCCTCCTCCACCCCTCTCCCTCTCCTCCTCCTATCCTTCTCCTCTCCTCCTCTCTTCCTCCCTGACGGATTTACAGCTATGAGCTCGTGCTCTCTTGCTGATCATTAGTCTGGGTTCTGAGAGGTCTACCTTATAGATTGCCATACGCTTCGTGACCATGAAGAAATAACGGTGAGAGAATGGTTTCGGTGATTCACGGAATGTTTCAGCCTGAGGAATTAATAAACATTGAAAAGTATCAAATGTAATAAAAACAACAACATGCAAGGATTTATATTTGCTGATCTCATAGTGATCAGAAAACAGCCTTTCGTTACCTTAGAAAGACATCCATGCAGTAGTTGCAATAAGCAAACAATACACATCCATACACAAGCCAAGCAAACAGAAGCGTAGGTCCCCAGGAATCTAGGACATTTGTCTTGATGGCCCTCTCTCACATAGAAACACAGCATATTTTCCGTGCTTGCACGCGTGCCCGAAAGCACACACACATACACACACACACACACACACACACACACACACACACACACACACACACACACACACACACACACACACACACACACACACACACATCGGAGCAGCGTATTCTTTTCACATCATCGTTTAGATTGAATCTAGGGCAACACATTTACTCTCAGCAGAAGTCTGCTGGTCTCTGCAACAAGGGGTACCTTAATGGGTGATGCAGCTGGTGGTTGCCAGATGTTAACACAGAGCTGGCAAATGCTACATGCAGGAGTATATGCTCAGTCGATACACACACTGTTTTGATTATTCAAAGGGGAAAAAAGCATGGGCAGATGCAGCGGAGGCTAACTCCGTTCAGGGCTAACCATTATAAATCAAAAGATTCCAGTGATCAAAACATGCTCAATGAATGGCCAATCTTTGCAGCCTCAATGTGGACCACCTTCATTCAGTCAACACAAAGAAACCAGGCCTTCCACTGCAGCCGATGCATCATCCGTACCTCCTCGGGACATTCTCTGACCCCCCCCCCCCCCCCCCAAACACACATACACACACACACACACACACACACACACACACACACACACACACACACACCCACACACACACACACACACACACACACACACACACACACACACACACACCCACACCCACAAACACACACACACACACACACACACACACACACACACACACACACACACACACACACACACACACACACAGATCGTTTCCATACCCTCACGCTAATGGTCATATCCATTAGCTTGTCCCTCCATCTATCTTATAAAGTGCAAGCCTCTAGGAAGTGCTGTTTTGCATTGTGGTTGAAACAAATCCATACATGTGTAAATGTATATGTAAATATGTATCCCTTTTATCCAGCCATCTATAAGCCCTGTCTGCATCTCTGGTGGTTGTGTGTTTGTAACAATGACGTGAGAGATTATTGCAAGTTCCACGACACACGCACACACACACACACGCACACAGGCCCACACACACGGTGTTCAGAGACGCTCACTTATCACACTGTGACATTTCTTTGCCGTCTTCTTCATCTTTCTGAATTATTTAACTCCATTAGAGGGGAGTGTCTTTCCAGGAAGAATAACACGATTCCGTGCCGACACTATGGTCGATGACCTTGGTCCAAACGGAGACAGTTGAGTATGACCGATTCTCAGCAGCCAAATTAGATTCCTTCGGTCGAGGGAACTATTTAACGATCATAGGGCACAAGGTTTCTCCTGTGCACTGGAATCCAGCCTCACGTCAACGTGGCCCTATTCACCATCCATTCATCTGTGTTCATCTAGCCACCCCAAACTGGGACTACTTTATTGGGTATAGAAACCAGGAACTATTGCACTGGTACCCAGGTGAGCAGCACCCACCGGGCCAATAACAAATTCCATTTCAGTACCCCCTTTCGGTACTTTGGCGTTTCGTGATTGGATTGGTAGACAGACAAACACACACCAGTTCTATTCCTGCCTGGTCATCTTTAATTGCAATCTATTCCTCCCACTCAATTTCCTTACACTCGGCTCTCGCTCTCTCGCTTGCTCTCTCTCTCGTTGTCTCCTCAAATCACGCACTCCCATGCATCACTGTATGTGGGTATATGTGTGCACGTGTGCGTGTGTGTATGTGCATGCGTGTCTGTATGTGTGCCTGTGTTCGTGCCTGCATTTGTGCTTGCGTGTGTGTGGCGTGTGTGTGCGCACGTGCCTGTGTGTACGTGTGCATATGTGTGCGTGCGTATGTGTGTGCGTGCGTCTGTGCGTGCGTGTGTGCGTGTACGTGCGTGTGCATATGCGTGCGTCAGTGAGGGTGCGTGTGTAGGTCAGTGATTTAGCAGTTGGCCCCTGACAGTTGTTATACAGGTAATCTCTCCATCTTGCAGACAGCATCGTCTCAGGCACCCCTGTGCACCACTTCAACTCTGAAGCAAGACCATTTTGATGAGACTTTAACTTTCCTATTAACTCCGTCGATTCATGTCATGGTGTCAGGTGGATCTCGTTATGCTCGAAACACAACACCTCACACGCACACTCATAAAGAATGATTTCATTGGCGAGTCAATGCGTTTTTTGGGACGCGTCTTGCATCACATTTTCTCCTCTGTGTTCGTCACCCCCTCTGTTTCATTACATCTACGTTATACTAATGTTTGCATAATGGCCACTGAGAGAATACTAAGATGCGATTGGCTGAGGAGCACCCACTATTACCACACATTAAAAAATAATGGAACGAAGTCTGCTGTGAGTCGACTGAACACGATGCATTCATTGCGTTGAGCAGAGCACAATGTGTAGATCCTCTGTCCAAAGGGTCTCCATTGTGTTAGCTTTGTTTAATGGCGCGTTTCAACTGTTAGGTGCGGTTCGGTTCGGTTCGCAGAGGTGCGGCGTGGATCGTGTTTCCACATGTAGCTGCCGCGGCGATCGACATCCGGCCTACCACAAAGCCGTACGGAGCCGTACTCGTCTCACACTCGTCTCGCAGTACTTCTCCGTTGGGGTACTGAGACGCCTGAAAGGGTGCCGGCAAGTTCGAGCTACACACACCCTCCGTTGATTGGTCGACAGAATCGTCACTTCCGGGCGACATTGGGATAAAAACAAACAAACAGTCCATTTCTATTCTGGACAATGGACATGTCGCACAAAACTTTAACTCGGGCGAACAAGGAGATGGAGACGTTCCTCTGCATTCTTCGGGAGGAAGACGTGCATAGGGTGCTGTTTTTAGTGAGCAGGCTACACTGTGTCGCGCTGCTACGATGTCACGATGCTTATGTAGCTGCCGCGGCGATCGACATCCGGCCTACCACAAGGGTACTGTCGGCGGCGGAAACGCAACCTCGGAACTGGGCTGGGCTATACCGCCCCCTCCCTACCGGACTGAGGCGAACCGTACGGAACAGCACCCTCCGGTGGAAATGCGCCATAACAGCAATGCTATTAGCTCTCCCATCTGGCTTCACCGATGAAGTATCAGAGGATCACTAAAGTATCACTTATTACTAGTAGTTGGATGGAACTTTAATGACTTCATGATGTTCAGCAATTAATTGCACATCGTTAAACGGTGACGAAGAACACTTAATTTTGCTTGGACTTAGCTATCTGCTAAGATAAACCATTTTGGAACGGTAATAGTAATAGTTTCTTTTTTTGGTACAATGAAGAAAGAAGGCGAAGATTCAAAACGCATGGAGCTAATTCTGTTGCATGGTTTTAAGTATGATATTGAAAAATCGGGTAATACTTTACATTGAGTGGCAGTCTTAGTCGAATTACAAATGTATTAGGCAATGCAACAACCTGTGACAGCATAATGTGTTTAAATGTGATGGAAGAGGAGCCTTAACCTAACCCTAGTGTGGAGCTCACTTTGTTGCCTAATCCTTACCTTAACCCCTAACACTCACCACACTGTAATTACACGCTGGTGCACACAAGTATGTGCAGTTACATGCTGCTACATTGCATATCCTGCAGTACTTGTGTAAAATGACAAAGAAACACGGCACTCTTGTCAAGTGTTACCATCGTTTTGGTATAACTGTTACTTGATGTCCCAAGATGTCCCAACATTGTTCAAATAAATGTAGGATGTAATTCTCTACATAACACAATATGCACCAGCCTCCCCTCCAAGCAGACTCATGTAGCAAAGTGTAACTGAAACACTCCGCCAACGCCCTCACCTGATCAGGTATGCATGATGCATGGTGCTGCTGTACTGCACAGATCTATAACACAACACGAGGGCCGCGGGGTACGCCGTCAGTTGGCACGCCCCTCGTCAATGACGTACTCTTCCTAGTCTAAGTCATCACGCCATCGACCAGACGATAGCGAGGGGGTGAAAGGGCGCTGGTATACGGACTGAATCTGGACTCGATCACATTCCCACGGTAACACACCGCTCGGCAGAGCGGCGTCTGTCACCAGGGAAGCCACCGTGGCGTCCGCTGCTCTTCGGGGGAGGGAGGGGGAGCGTGTTTTGCGGCGTGGCGATTTGAATTAAACCGTGCGTAATAATAACAACGCAATGGGTTATTTGCACATGCGTGTGTTTTTTTGAACGCACGACTGCTGAATGCGACAGCACACACACACACACACACACACACGCACACACACATGCAAACACATACACACACACACACACGCACACACACACACACACACACACACACACACACACACACACACACACACACACACACACACACACACACACACACAGACACACCGGGGACTATACTGAGCACCTCTTGGAGCGTCTCACAGCGCTGTCTTGGGGATGCCTCCTGCCTTGTGTCTCCCCACTAACACCTCCACCCCTACACACCTCCACCCCTCCACCCCTCCACCCTGCTCCTTCATGGGTCTTAATTCATGACCGAATCCAGCATCCAAGGGAAGCTATCGTGCAACTGAAAAGCCTGGGAAAGGGGGGGGGGGGGGGGGAGATAGAGAGAGAGTGTAACAGAGAGGGAGAGAAAGAGGGGAAGAGAGAGAGAGAGTGTGTGTGTGCGTGTGTGTGTGTGTGTGTGTGTGTGTGTGTGTGTGTGTGTGTGTGTGTGTGTGTGTGTGTGTGTGTGTGTGTGTGTGTGTGTGTGTGTGTGTGTGTGTGTGTGTGTGTGTAAAAGAAAGAAAGAGAAAGAACGAGAGAGCGAGAGACAAAGAGAGAGCATGCTAAGCACACTGCAGATGTGGGAACAACACACCACCTCATTGGAAATGAATGGAAAAATAAACCAGTTTCTGAGGACGACATCTTTGTCCCAGTCGCGCCCCCCCCCCCCCCCCCCCCCCCCCCCCCCCGCCCCCTCACGTTGGCACGGGCACCGCCTGTGTAGTCATCAGTGGCCTTCCTCCAATACCCCCGCCCTCCCCCCTCCCTCTCTGCCTGCAGCCCAATGACTGATTGTGGGGGAACACAGAACCTGTACCACGTATAGCATCTTACTGACACACAAACACACACACGCACACACCAAACACACACCGAATGATGCACAAGTCTAATTGGATCACAAGCAAATCTCGTGAAACCCATGAGGGAAGGCTGTCAAAACGGAGCGAGATATGGGAGGGGGGGTAATGGTTTGTGTGTGTGTGTGTCGTGTGTGCGCGTTTATTTGTGTGTGTGTGTGTGTGTGTGTGTGTGTGTGTGTGTGTGTGTGTGTGTGTGTGTGTGTGTGTGTAGGTGGGTTTGTTTGCATGTGTGTGTGTATGTGTGTGTGTGTGTGTGTGTGTGTGTGTGTGTGTGTGTGTGTGTGTGTGTGTGTGTGTGTGTGTGTGTAGGTGTGTGTGTGTGTGTGTGTGTGTGTGTGTGTGTGTGTGTGTGTGTGTGTGTGTGTGTGTGTGTGTGTGTGTGTGTGTGTGTGTGTGTGTGTGTGTGTGTGTGTGTTCAGAAGGGTAGAAGGATGCATCTATAGACAGAGCCTGTCACTAATGATGAAAGAAACACCGTCTCCCTCCCCGCCCCCCCTCAGCCATACCTTGCGCCTGCGGTCTCGGGATTTATTCCTCTTCTTGGTTTTCTCCTCCTCCTTCTCTCGCAGCTCCGCCGCCGCCGCCTCGGCTATGTCCTTGTTCTTACGGAGCTGCTTGGCGGCTTGCGCCATGGTGCCGCTTCTGCTGCCGCTCTGCCGCTGCTGCTGCTACTATCACTGCTACTGCGGTCGCCGCGGCGCCAGCTCTACTCCTCCCGCACTAGACGACCACCAGCCGTCTCCGCTCCGCTCGTCCCCGGTTTACCGCCTCCCCCTCTGTGTCCCCCCGCCCCCCCTCCCACCCAACCTCCTCCCCAGTATCTTATCCACCTCAACCTTGGAGGCCACCGCTGTGTGCGTGCGTCCACCCTGTCTCTGTCTGTCTGTCTGTCTGTCTGTCTGTCTGTCTGTCTGTCTGTCTGTCTGTCTGTCTGTCTGTCTGTCTGTCTGTCTGACTGTCTGTCTGTCTGTCTGTCTGTCTGTCTGTCTGTCTGTCTGTCTGTCTGTCTGTCTGTCTGTCTGTCTGTCTGTCTGTCAGTGCTGAGCAGTGTTGCTGGATGCGCGCGTGGATGCGTCTCTGTGGGAAGAAGCTCCTGGCAACAGCCGCCACCACCAACACTGCTTAGCACAGAAAAAACAGGAGAACACGAGGAGGCTATAGGGCTGGTGATGCCGAGGTCGGCTGCTGCTAGTCATCCAGTCAGGTTTCACTGTAGCGAGGAGCCTCCCCTCCCCCGTCCATCCCCTCTCTCTCTCTCTCTCTCTCTCTCTCTCTCTCTCTCTCTCTCTCTCTCTCTCTCTCTCTCTCTCTCTCTCTCTCTCGCTCTCTCGCTCTCTCTCTCGCTCTCTCGCTCGCTCGCTCTCGCTCTTTTCCGGCACAGACCAGTCACGCAGACGGGTGCTCAGCGCAGTGGGAGCCCCTTGCTGCAGCAGAGACTCTGATCTCCTGCTCCCTTCAACTCTCTGTCCTGCTTCCCTATGTCAGGACGCATGTCCTCTCTCCTCCTCTCCTTCGTGCATCGGGGTCGTATCCGTGTTGCGTCTCGATAACACGACCGCCACGGTGTCGCTAGGTGCGGTGGAACGACGTTGCTGCAGCATCTGCCACAATTGTTTATTTATTTGTAGGCCTATCCCTTCAGTTCCACCGTCCGTCGGAGCCGACGCCTCCCTGTGCAAAACAAAGACGGTCTGAACGAGGGTGTGAGGGGCCAGACGTATATAGCTGCTCTTTTTTGGGCGCTAAAATGCTGGACTCCGTTCTTGTGTTCTCTGAGTGATCGCTCTCGTAGATTCAGGCGTCATTTATTATGGTGGGAAGGTTTACTACGAAAAAGCAAAAGGGGGGGTGGGGGTGTGTCTGATGGGGAGGGGGGATATTGACAAAATACTACCAGCTGTTTTTCCTCATTGCCTCCCTGTCAAAGCAGAATGAAAACATGAAGGTTCATGAACACGACACGATCAGCCCTCTCCTTATTTGTATTCGTCCCCCTCACTCCTTATGTCATGATGAGGACCAAGTATGGTTCATTTAGAAACAGGATAAGAAAATAGTAATGTCAGCAATATTAATGACATGACATCTTGTATCAGAATGCCTTATGCCAAACACAAATATGTCTCACTTAAGTCAGGTGAGTCAGGCTTAACTAAAAAAGACAGTGGTAGAACCCTCCATCGACATCTTCTTGACCCCTATATTGCTTGTGTGTGATCTCCCCAGACAACTCAACGACTTGGAAGAAATACAAATGCAGTGGAATGTACACAACCTTGAAGACAGTGGGGGGACATGATGCAAGCAAAATATTTCCACCATCAATCTTTAGGTTATATGTGTTATGTCAACATAGCAGAGCACATGCCAGAACCCAGACAGCCTTGGTGGGAAAGTGTAGATCTTTTTTTTTCACTGGGATGTTAATTGTGAGTTGATGCAGTATTGAATTATGACAGACTCCGAAAAATATTGTATCGGTTAAAGAATAGTAGGAGTAATACTATAGTCGTTAAGTTAACTCCTAACATGATACAAAAACAGTGAAATGATTAAAACCCTATTCTTGATTTATTTTGGGTGATTATTTTATTCGCATTTAATGGCGTTTACTCCCCCCTGCAGGATTTATTTACAATGGCATTTCTGCAGCTTCTCATTGCATAAAAATTGGACCAGCAACCTGGACTGTGTTGTTATTTAAACTAACAGCATTTAGAAGCATTTTCTAAATGTGGTCAAGTCACTGGGAGCTATGAAATGAAGCAAGAATAAGAACACATTCGTTACGCTCAGAGCGTTATAACTATCGCGTTATTTTATCATTAAGTATTCCTTGTGAAGTTCCATACAAAAATAAATTGCACCAGAAGGGCATGGATGCATAGATAACATACATATTATACCAATTAGTGTGCATGGCAAATGCTGTATATGACCCATGCATACCATACAATCTAATCATAATCATTACATCTATTCAGACATGCAAAGCTGGGATGAGCAAAGAATGGAAGAGGACATGCAAATACATGAGCCAATAGTATTTATATAAGAGAAAATTATTGAGTAGGACTTCATGTGCACAACTTTATGCTTCCAATTCTAATATCATGCGTACATGAGGTTAATGAGTGCAGTTTAGTTCCCATGGAGAACAGCGCTATGGCTCTGAAGACGCAACCATAGTGGAAACTTAATATGAATGAGGCCTCCGCCTACGTGGAAGATTTTTTCACATTCTTTTGATTATGCTGGTTCATTATACATGTCCACCATGTGTGTGCTCCAATGCTGGAGACAATGATGATGATGCTAATAAGTAATATCTACTGAATACTGCATTCATTTCCTGTTATAGTGGCATTATCATTATTTCAATCTTTTGACATACAAATGCAGTCTTTTTTTTTGATGAACAAGATTTAAAGGGGAATGGTGTAAGATTTGGCGAACAAATTCAAGTCAAAGTCAGAATAAGGGGCAGCATATGACCAAGAAGTTGTGGTAACCACCCTTTATGTAAGAAACAAGGCACTGTCCTTGCCCCACTGAATGAAGCGTAAAGCGTACCGTTTACATTGATTCTGTTTAAGCCGTCGTCTAGTTATTCTCCTTGACGTCATCCAGTGTTACACCGAATTCTGCGACCCACCGAACAGTGTGACCCCAGGGAGCGCTGTTGCACATATTTTGCAACATACACGCAGCACGAGTTTGAAGTAGACTGGCATGAAGTAGGAAAAACGGTATACAATATGACAAAAACATAAATAAAATATATCATCACCGTTGCTTCTTTCCCCATAAAAGTCATCAATAGTTGATTTACCTTGAGCATTTCCTATTATAGGCTACTGTGTAAAATGCTGTTTAGAATTAACGTTTGTATCATGAAAGGAAAAACCCGCCCCCTGCGGTCACACTTTTCGGTGGGTCGCAGAATTCGGTGTAAAACCTGTACTGCAAGTTTGTGCGAGCATTTCCATTTTTTGTGTATTTTCGCTAAGATTGACAAGAGGCTAGAATACGCCCCCTGCTTGGCAGCGCTACTTAATAATCTGCTCACATTGGACTGAGGGCAGCCTGGACGTCACTGGACCCTGCAGTAACGTCATTCCCCTCTTGAGGTACAAAGGGGTATTCCGGTACCGGTCGGGCGCCAGCTGGGCTAACTGCTCACTACTCTGCACCACAATTCATAGACATCTTACACATGTCGTAAAAACCTTATTTCTTTACAATCTGCTGATAATTGTAGAATTTTTTTTGAAAATGTTGAATGTTTTAAATACTACAATAGCACACTTAAGCTCAAACTAAAGGGTTCTCCTAATAACTACACAACACTCCAATAGGACTGATAAAATTGTTCCGTCTAGAATCACTGATTTCTATGTAACTGATTTTTGTAAAGAAGATTGTAAATATATTCCCTTCAAATATATTTGTATTATGTACATTCAAAGTATGCACAGCATCCTTTCCATTCAGATCGTTATGTAAGAGCACCATCAAGTGGCACTTAGTAATTATTACCAAATTCACCTCCTCTTATCCTACCACCCAGTCGAGTGTCATAATTTGCAGTCTCAATTGGCTACAGTATGTTTAACATACTTTTGTATATTGATACATTTTAGTGCCAAAAAAGGGATTTTGAGTGGACATACATTAAATTGAAAACAAAGCAGATTTCTGTTAATTTATTATTTAAATGACATATAAAAGAATCGCATTGCACACCGTTACAAAGACACAAACACACACACACACACACACACACACACACACACACACACACACACACACACACACACACACACACACACACACACACACACACACACACACACACACACATACAGGCCAAAGATGTGCAATTAAGTGAAGCCAACAGGCTCTCATTCTCTACTCCATCAACATGTGCAGGTTTGGTTTCCCCCCTAACCCCTGACCCATTTAAGAGACGACACTGTTCTCGATCTGGGCCGGGTTCAAGTACTCGTAGGGAAGCAGGAGCTCTGAGTTCCTCTTGGTGATCTCTTCGCTGAGGTAGGCCAGGTCCCCCTGGAACGCCGCAAGGTTCAGCCTGGACAAGGGCTCCCCGAAGCGCTCTGGGTAGGAACCCAGAGGTACCTGCAAGCAGAACCATCAACGTGGTTGATTACTTCTGTAAGACAAGGCCTTGACCGTTAGACGGAGGATAGACTATCAGCACGTTTCAAAAGCTTACCAAGTCTTCAACTTCCTGGCAGACGTTGCAAATGGGGGACAATAGTTTGGCGGTGGTCGCCTGATTGGGAAGAGTCTCCAGAAGGGTCTCCATGCTGGATCGTCCCTTTGTGGACGGAGGAGGTCTGCACAGCATCATGGGGTTGTTTGGGATCCAGCCGATGTAATCAAACTATAGGGAGACAATGCTTATACGGTTGTTTTCTTTGTCATTTTTTTTAGAGCTACCTTTACACTTTACATTCAAATACATTTAAAGTATATGAATTTTGGGATCATAATAATCCTAGAAAAATAGACACCTGTCCATTGTGAACTGCAGCATGTTTTGCTGATGCTGTGAAGATCACCATGGTGACGAACTTGGCCAGTTCCTCCACTTTGAGGAATTCCTGAGGAATTCCTTTTGGACAGATCAGGATTCCAATTATTCACGTGTTATTAATAATTGTATGAGATTGCAACTTGCCCACATTCACCAAAAGCTACCTGAGCGGCCATTTTCTAAGAAAGTGTTGGTATAGATGTCCTCGATCCAATCCTGCAGCTCAGAGTCTCTGCTCACGTTGTTGTCAGAGGGATAATAGATGTCCACCATTTCCTTTGCAAAGCTTGAGGAGAAAAACAAAGTATTTTTCTAAAAAGTAATCATGCTTATTTTTACATAAATTTCCTGCGCCACATAATTGCTGAATGTGCTCAAACTGAGGATCAGCCTTTTAAGGAAAACCTTTTTTGAACAACCATGTTAACTAACCACTAGGTGTAGCTGTTTTGTTAAAAGGTGTGACTTTGTCATAAAGGTCTAAAACACAACATAGTAAGGAGGAAGTTAGAAGTTAGTGTCTGACCTTAGCCGGAAACCCTAAATGTAGCACATATCTGTCATGTTTCTCAACCTGTCGTAATGTTTACTGCATTGTCCCTGACAAACAAACCAATATCAAATAAATCCACAGAGATTTGTAATGATGGCTTCATAAGACTTCTACAAAGACCTTTGGACGATGTGCCAGAGCTTCAGTCCGTCGTCTCTGTAGTAGAAGTTGGGCACGGACTGGAGTCCTCGTGCGGCGATGTTCTCAGGCAGAAAGAGAGAGCTGTACGTGGTCTCCGCGTGAGCGCGTGCCATCAGCTTCAGAGACCCCGCCATTCCTATGGTACTCTACGCGAGCAGGTAACAAGTAATGGACAACAGTTTAGCTTCATGGGGATGGCTTTAAAGGAGCATACAGATGTGGGTGTAATCAATCCATCGTAGCCCAATCTCTCCTGGCTCCACAATAACATCTGTTCGTCAAAATGCTTTTGTTGTGCTGATTTTGCCCAACAGCATTCCCTGCCACAAATATGAACAAAAGCAATATATGAAAGGCAAGGAAAAAAAAAATTGACCCCATACTGCCATTCTTATCCACATACTCAACGACAAACATGGATCCCAAATGAATCCATGTAGGCTACTATATTGTAATTGTTTACATTCAGACATCATGCTGAATGCTGACGTTAAATACTGGTCCAGTAAATAATCAGTCAAGGAAGTCATTTTAACAAATTATATTAATATCAGACGTTTCAGTGAAGTCAGAGGAGAGGTTTACGATGGTAAGATCCCCCAAACCGATACTGCCATTTCTGGGTGGTGGAAACGTGATACATATATGTGTGTTTTAGTGTTTAAAGGCCTACTTGGTTAAAGAATCCATCCTCGCTCCTTATGTCAGAGAGTGCCAGCGTGTTGACATGGATTGTGTTGCGGAAGTGGGGAATGAGGAGCTGTAAAAAGGACAAGGAATACCAACATTATCAATTTGTAAACAGTAAATACAGTAAATACATTAAGACTCATACAAGCCAATGCTCAAAAGTTGCTGTGTGCACATCCCACCTTCTGGCCAGGTGCAGGACAAATAAAGTAATAATGAGTGAAAGAAATGCAATGTCCGTAGCACTGCTTAAGCTCCCATATTAATAAAAAATGAACAGCAACGTTTCAACCCTATTGTGTCTTCTTAAGGCAGATGGAGTCATACACGCCAACAGAATCGTAGGCCGTATACATTCAATAGTGAAGTGTCCTGCCACACTTTTTTTGATCTAACTATAATTAGTCTTTATGTATGTATGTCTGTCCTATCGATTTCCTCGACAACCGGTCGTCCAATCAACCTCCCTCTTGGCAGCTGTCCTGCTGGGGTCCCAGGAAGTGCCGTGTCGAGTGTGAGGTGTTTCGGATGGGCTGTTCAAGAACGCTGCGAGCAGCAACACCGAAGGCCGAGCCAATCGGCCCGTTCACTACACTAGCGCACGGCAAAATTCTGCCCTACAAAGGCAAAGTGCAGTAACTACGTATTTTGTCAAAATTGAGTTCAGACTGAAAATGGGTTTTATAACACCTTCTTTGTCTTGAGACAAAAACAATTTTTCTTCCTATAAAGGTATTAATTGAGAGTATCACCACTATTGTACCTGAAACAGGTTTGGCCGGCCAGTATGAATACTTTGAAGGCATTTTTCTCAGTTTCAATGTTGGCGTAGTTACTGCACTTTGCCTTTGTAGGGCAGAAATATTCACCTACTTTGTAGAGGGGGTGGATGGACGGTAGGTTTCGCAGTGTGGCCAGGGCAAATCCTTGAACCACAAGATGCGTGTTCAGGAGATGATGGACGGACTGGTGCTGGATGCTGTCTGAGTTTTTGATGAACAGCTTGGCCAGCAGCCAGTCTGTCTCGCCGTCACTGGGCAGGAAGATGGGGTTCTCCTCTGAGGGTTGTTGCTGAAGCTGGGTCGTAAACAAGGACACAAGCAGATTTATAGTATAGGCTACATGAATTACGATGAGTAAAGAGGCCCTTTAAATGATCGAAGTATGACGTTTGAAATTTCACAGAGGAAGGAAAAGCAGGTCAATAAAGTCAGTCAGATACCATAGTTTATATTTCCATATGCTTAAATTCAGGGCTATTGAGCCTCAGTAAGACAGTATAGATTATCATATTGATTATCATATTACAAATTCCGACATGTTGTTATGGTAACATTCGCCTAACATTCACTGGCATAGCTTATTTCTTTTTACGTTCAGCGACGTCAAGTTCCACTATCCTCATAGGCCACTAGAGGGTAACATTGCCTCACGAATATGTTTCAGCCTTTGACACGACAACACCTGAGACAATGCGGTGGTTGGTGGAAGAGACAAAATGCATAATTTAAAGAACCAGAGAACGGCCTTCCTCCAAAAATATACGGCAGGGGGGTCAACAAACAAGAAATATTGACTCTAACGTTTGTCTACTTGTGGCTTTACAGAAAGTAGAATTCCCCAGGACTACTTCATTTTGTAATGTGTGACACAGTTAACCATGGAACAAAATAATACCTGTATTGCAATGGGCCTCAGTTCATCCTTTGGGTTCTTATACAGCAAACAGAGACCAGCAGCCACCGTCAGCTTTTTCCCATTATAGTCCCTGCAGGGTATTCCGTCCAACGTCTTGTAGTCACAGAGGAACACATTCCCTTTCTGTACGACATGTGGGAAGATATGATGAGATACAAGATGGCCAACGAGGCAACCAGTTTGCAAATAGGATGCAAACAAAAGATTTTAATATTTAACTTATTTTGATGATTCACACTCATTGTGTCGGTTTTGAACTGTGCTTGATGTGCATGACATATACATTAGTAGACAATACTAAGGAAGCAGTGAGAGCAGAAAATACCTCCATCTCCATGTGCAGGGAGCTCCCCTCCTGGAGGAAAGGCTTCACCATCTGCTCGGTGACCGGGAAGTGAGCAGGGAGCTGGGAGCAGCACCTGATCACATTGGGGTTCACCCCGTTGAGGAACTGGAAACCATAGAAGTCATCGTCCTTCCAGTGCTCCATGGAGTGTTCTGGAAACACACAGATCACTTGGATCTTGCAATCGGTTGTGTACATTTTGTGTGAACTTGAGATGAGATGTAACGTATGTATGTATTTGTGCTCATATAGATTTATAGTGAGAGAATACAGACAGAATGTTTCTGTAGGTCCAATTGTAAATAATGCAGCTAATTTTACCATACAAGGGTGATGATCTGAACCGAAAGACTGATTTTAGGTCCTCCAAGTCTTTCCAGTCCTTTGTAGAGTTATTTAGTCGCTTTAGCTTGCGTTCAGTAGCACTAGCGGTAGATACAATGAAAGGTTGAGAAACTAAATTATTTTAAGATAATTCTAATGGCTTTTCGGAACACATGATATATTCAACTGAACAGGTAAGAAATTGAATAATATTGATACAATACAGATTTTGCATTAAAGTTTAGTCACAGACTTACGAAAACACTTTCTCTTTTTTGGGGGTTGAACCACTGATGGATCTTGGGATATCGGTGATCTCTTTGAAACTGTTGAACTTTGGTAACCCCTCTGCTAGCGTTGTATACCTGAGGGACGAAACAGCAACAACGAACAAAAAATAATAATAAAGAAAAACACGGGATGACCTTTAAACACTTTTTGCAACTGTATAAGGTGTGCAATTTCAAGTTACAACAAAATGTGAAATGGTGACTCACTGGTACACTTGTTTTCTCAGTTCCAACTCTTTTCTACGATGCTCGAGTAGAACGGGATGAGTCTCTTCAAAAAGCTTTAAGGCTATAAAAGAAGTAGAATAGTAGGCAATTCTTATTATTCAATTATATTTATAAAATGTAATTTATTACTAAAGCACTAATAATGGATTGGAAATTAAGGCAATAAAATACACTTTTTCATTGGAGGACAATGAAGAACAGTCAAATATGTTGCAACATCTTCCTCTTTGGAACCTGACCTGGCCCTCCTCTTAGCTCAACCACATCCCCACGGGACACCCATTGGTGACAGGGGAACAGAACCACGTCTCCCTCCGGCGTGGTCACCACGATCTTGGAGCAGAACCACTGGTCTTCTGGGAGAAGCTGTAAGGGATCCATCTCCACCTTGAGTAGGAGAAGATCCCCCAACGGCTGAGAGCTTTGCACAGAGTAGCTCCGAGTCTACAAGAGGTGAAACACCACATGTCTCAACAGGTTTGATGAACTCTGAGATGGGCAGGTAAAATAGATATGATTGATGTTCACTAAAGCTATAGACAATACAGAGAACCAGCCAGAATAAGGTATTTTGAAAGTATCCAACCAAAGAAGTCCCAACCCTAGCTTGGTCTGCCTCATCCATTCATTCAGGCCGAATTAACTGACTGGACGAGTTTGTTACAAGTCTGCAACCTCTACAGATGTCAGAAGTTTCTATTTTTGACAAAGCATTTTATGTATTGATTGCTGTCTGTCAGGATGTAAAGAGAATTTCAACAAATTTCACCAAAAAATGATTTAACCCTAGCTTTAACGAAAACGGCACGGTACTTAAAAAATAGTAAATCAGATCAAAGAAGTGTGAAATCACCGCACACTGGTATAAGCTGATAAGCTGATTTATATTGTGAATGACGCCTTTCGCTGTTGCTTCGTCAGGTTCATTCTAGACGAAGCAAAGTGAACCTTGAAGAGTAGAGGAAGAGTGAACCTGACGAAGCAACAGCGAAACGCGTTGTTCACAAAATAAATCAGCTTATCAGCTTATACCAGTGTGCAGTGATTTTACACTTCTTTGAATTGATATACTATTGTTGACCGCACATTACCAGCTCCTGAGATCAAAAGGCTGTGCACAGGGACAAAAGTACTTAGAACCGGGGGCGCAGAGGCTCAGTCCTAAACGCAGCGACCCGGGTTCGAGTCCTGCCCGTGGTCATTTGCTGCATGTCCTCCCCTCTATCTCCAATACCTTCCTCTCTATCTCACTCTATAAAATGCAAAAATAAATCTTTAAAAAATACTTAGAACCAACCACCTACCTTTCCTCTTGTCAAGTCTTTCCCCCAGTTGTCCAGCAGTGTGCGTTGACTCTCTCCCTTGGCTCCAATCAGGGTAATGTACAAGTAGTCTGAGGTTCCTGCATATGCCCTGTCCCCCGTTGACACCTTGACGTTGTAGACCGCCATGGCTCCTCAGTAGGAACACTGCTCATTTATATGGAGAGGGTTTCGAACGTAAACAATCTATAACAAAGCCCTCCTACCGTACTGTCTTCACATTAAGTTGGTGGAGCTCTAATTGTGGTGTTTACATACATTTGATTGAAAAGTATGATGGATTTCCCCAACCAATTAGGGTAGGGATGCCCTGATTAGTCTGAAATAAGCAGGTCTAAAATCGAAATAGTCAATAGCAGATATTTGACCAAAACAGATATTCTCACAATGCTTTTACCTCACCAAGCTGACAGATGGGCTGGCTATGGCATTTCTAACAAATATAACCCAAATGATATCTCTTATCTTACCTACAGCACCTTTGATTGCAATGCATGATAGACCACACACAATTCAAAAGGTCAAGAATACAAACCATCTCTCTAAACCTCTCTCTAAAGGTGGTTTTACTCTCAAAACAACAACAACAATTCTTTTTTAAGTAATAACCGTTTAACAAATACTTAATTTACCAGTCATTGACAACATTGAGCATTTACATATAAGTAGGCCTACCGTAAATCGTTTCTGTAGATCAGAGCTTGGCTAACAAGCAACCCCAATAGTACAGCAGTGGCAAAAAGGAAGACCCTATATGCTGAATAACAAAATAAAGCTAATCTTAACTAACTAGCTCAGCTGTTGCTGTGAACAGAACAGATAGATTAACACAGGGAGAAGGAAGCTGCATACTTCACTACATCATGGGTTGGGCTGGAGGCGGAGCTAGCCACAATTATGACGCAATAACAATACCGTAGAATGTATAATACCAATGGCAATACGTCAGTATGAACTCATTTCTATATAGTAGGCCTTCCTGTTGGGTGACTACTACCAAAGAATGCTGATCCAATAACATTGTTGCATATTGCTTTCAAAAAAGTATCTGCTGTTGGAGCTTACTTACTACGTCCAATGCAGGGAATCAGGTTCAACAGATAAACCTTACCCTCTTTTTTTGTTTCCATAAGTTTAAGTTGCAGCACCAACCAGTTCAACAGGATTCCTGTTGAACTTTGCACCTGTTCCAATTTTGTTTTTCATCAACAACATGGGACTGGTTTTTGTGTTATCTACAGCAGCAAACATGATTTCATGGAATGACATCATACTTTTTTTATTCTTTGGAAATGAGTCTCGCACATAAAGCCATATAAAAATAAATAAAATACAAAAGTGCAGTAACAGACATTAAGTGCAGTAACACAAACAAATGCAGACGTAAGTGCATCAGAGGAGATTCGCTTGCAGGAATGCTGCTGGCTCATCATCTTCACTTGAACGTTATTTTAATTGATGCAGGGTTGAAAGTTGCATATATTCCAATTGCCCTCTTGGACCGTTTAACAGGCTCCAGAGGACGTGTGGAGAATCCTTTAGCATTACGGAACGTGCTAAACGAATATGAATCATGTAGTCTGCCATCAATCAAAACGATATAGAATAGGCAGGTACTTTATGACGTTTGTAAACCGTGAGCCCAATATCCTGCAATTATAAATGATGAGAAACTTCTGTCGTTGAACATTTTGATGCATTAGTATTATGGTCCACTTTTGCTGTATTTGGATGGGCTATAACGTCTAAATGACATAATAGTAATATTATATGTGCCATTTGTAACGACTTGAAATTGAACTTATACATTTGTAACAGTAGATGTTAGTGTAATGTGAATGGGCACATTGCAACATTTTGTCCTCTTAAACCTGAACCTAAACACAGTTTTGGCTTATGCTTCTCTCCTCTCAATCTATCTGGCAGCCATCTTGGTGTGTCCCCAAACAAGACTACAATATTGGCCAGACCCAATTAACATTCAATTACCTCCACCTGCTTTCAACTTTTCAACTTCCCTTTTCCAACCCAACAAGCCCATCAAAAGGTATGAAAAAAACATCAAACGATCCATAGCAACAATGCAGACTTTACTGAATTAGTATTCCCAAGAAGAATATGAAAAGTTTGGCTTGGTTTAGCCCTTGTTTTAATGATGGTCCCATTGCGGTGTGAGGTTTTGTTAATGTGCCTTTACAACAGTAGCCTGTTTCGCAACGCAGCCCATCTGGAAACAATGGTGACATCTTGTGGTGGTTCGAGAATTAAAGCCACCCTTGAGTCATCTACAGCCTGCATAGTTTGAAATGTCTCAGTGAGTCATGGAGCGCATCACAGAGAGGGATCCTTCCTGCCCTAGGACAGAATGACTCAGTACACAAGAGGTGGAGACTAGAGGACAGTGTAGGAACAACATATTCGTTTTTGAACTGCATCTGAGGAAAAAGAAAATGAAGGCTATGATAGCCTTATAAGTGCCAGCAGTTATTTTCATTGTAAATAATATGAAAGTTGATGTAGGGAAGATTTTGGAGTGGTGATTTGAGTGCAGTTTGTTAGGAATGGCATTGCCATCCATCAGCAACAAGGGATCTGTTCCGGTTGACTGCACACCTGCATCCAAGTGAGCCAATTTAGACTTAAGAGCTCCTGGCCCCTTTTTGACCAATCAGAACATCTCTTCCCTGATTGGTTCATGGAGTGTCTTTGTCTGCAGGGCTGCTTTTCTGCAATGTACTTGCCTTGACTACTCAGCATACTAACTTAAACCAGGCACTAGAATCTTGCATCAAACCGTCTGACCTCACGGCAATAGTGAACCCTTATATAAGTCTTTGACTGAATCATTATTTTATTCAGATCAATTGAGGAGGAGGGTCACCTCTATATGAAAGGGATTAATGTCCTTGATCTGTTGGAAGAAGTAAGGCACCAATTCTGCATAATAAAAGAGTCGGCCCTCAAACGAAACTTTGATTTATTTTGTGTCTTGAAAGTTTGAATCTCTTGCGCGTTCCTTCTCCATCTGATGGTTAGTACTATTACAATTTCTCCATTAAGTTTCATCAATCAATGGTGGGTGTACACACACGCACACACACATCAGACACACACACACACACACACACACACACACACACACACACACACACACACACACACACACACATACAAAGGCACTGACACACACACAACGCGTGAGCGGTGCTCTCTGTGAAAATCCAAAGTGCTTGGGGGGGGGGGCACCAAAGCACTGGGCCCTGGCCCAAAAATTCTCTCAGCGTCGCCGGTTTTGTATCAAGCCAAGGCATCGCTCGATCCGGCTTCCTGTCAGGGAGTTCAAAAATAATGCACACCTTCTGTCTCTCTCTCTCTCTCTCTCTCTCTCTCTCTCTCTCTCTCTCTCTCTCTCTCTCTCTCTCTCTCTCTCTCTCTCCGTCCGAAACGCTGATGAGGTGTGGAGACGAGGAGCGTGCCCTGCGCAGCATTAGAGAGCAGCCAGTGTCTCTGTCGGCATTACTCTGTTCCCTACCGGCTCCTTTGTCGCGGCTGCCCATTGCGCCGGGCGGTCAGACGGGTTGATGTGTTCGTTTACCAGCCGTAAACACATTCAGGGCCTCGCCTCTTCCTGCCTAGAGGGTCGTTCCTCCACTCACGGTTTCGATCGCTCTCCCACACGCCGTCTAATTGTTTTCCACAGAGAGACACCCGACTAACGACAGAAGACGAATATTAGGTAGGAAGAGCGATGGAGAGACAGAGAGAACGATGGAGGGAGGGATGCAAGGGTATGCTGAGTGGAAAAGGGAGGTTGTTTTAGAGACAAGGAGGTTTAATCCTGTCTGATTCATCTCCAGAGAGGGAGAGAGAGATACACACACACACACACACACACACACACACTGGGAGTTAATGAATAAAATAAACACAACTACAGAGAATATGTTTATTTCCAAATGCCTTTCTTTGTTTTACCATTTTGGATAGGCTCGGCCTGTCGAGGATCACATGCGCTCTCTGGAAGTTTGCTGAGTCTGTCCTTTACCGTGTTGGATTACCCTAGCAGATGCGGGAAAGGGGGTGGGTTGTTGGGGGGTCTGAAGGTAGTAGGGAGGGAGACGCTCCGCAAACAATCGATGTGCCATCGACTGGAGACGTTTTTTACAAGGGTTACATTACAGTAAATGTGTTTGCTTTGCAGTAGTGCTGCAAAACGGCAATTGTAAGTACCTTGTTCTCAAGATTGAAAGTGGAAGGGGGGGGGGGGGGGACTGATCTGAGCTGTGTGTGTGTGTGTGGGGGGGGGGGGAGGTATGAAGACCGATTGATTCGTTGTGCGGCATTTAGCCTGACCCGAGTTTAACATAGAACAACATGTAGGCCTACAGATGACATGACCAAGCCACGAACAACCCCCACCTGTGTGGGTGTATATATGTGTGTGTGTGTGTGTGTGTATGTGTGTGTGTGTGTGTGTGTGTGTGTGTGTGTGTGTGTGTGTGTGTGTGTGTGTGTGTGTGTGTGTGTGTGTGTGTGTGTGTGTGTGTGTGTGTGTGTGTGTGTGTATGTGTCTGTGTTTGTGTCTGTTCTGTATCATTGCTTTTCAGTTTTTACACAAGCTGGTGCATTAATTTGAATGTGTGAGTGAGTAAATGTGTGTGTGTGTGTGTGTGTGAGTGAGTAAATGTGTGTGTGTGTGTGTGTGTGTGTGTGTGTGTGTGTGTGTGTGTGTGTGTGTGTGTGTGTGTGTGTGTGTGTGTGTGTGTGTGTGTGTGTGTGTGTGTGTGTGTGGACTGCTACCACACAACAACATATTTCCTGTACAATACTGCTCTGGAAAGTTGCAGTCTATTTCGGTGTGCACTCAGGCTCCATGAGTGGTCAGAGACGTCTGATCCGATGCTGAGTCACTGCCCCCAGTGACCTCTCGGCCTCCCTCAGTCTCCTCATCAGGGCTCCAGGGCTCCCTCCATGGCT
>NC_044051.1:13576116-13578616 GCF_902167405.1 Gadus morhua | reverse complement strand
GTGTGTGAGTGTGTGTGTGTGTGCGTGTGTGTGTGTGTGTGTGTGTGTGTGTGTGTGTGTGTGTGTGTGTGTGTGTGTGTGTGTGTGTGTGTGTGTGTGTGTGTGTGACCATGTGTGTGTGTGTAGGTGTGTGTATGTGTGTGTGGGTGCATGTGTGTTTAGATGCGTGGGGCGCATATGTGTGTGTGTGCGTGTGTGTGTGTGCGGGAGTGAGGTATATGTGTGTGCGTGTGGCGCATATATGTGCGTGTGTGTGTGTGCACATATCATTCATGTGTGCGTGCACACATGAAGGCGTGCATGTGTGTATGTGTGCTAACGAGTAAGTGTGTCTGTGTGTGTGCCCTCTCTTATACTGTAAGCGCACCGGCAGCAGAAACCGGCGTGCGCTGCCATGTTTTCCTAGTAAGCCCTCCTCTGTGTGTGTCCTGCGTGACCCTGGAGCACGCCATCCCCACGCAGCAGCTTCCTGCGGCCGCAGCAGAACACGCGCGGAACACACTCCCAACAGACCGGCCCCTCCCAACCCATCCCTCGGTTTCTGCCGAGCACGGGAAATGTAAATGAACCGGTATCTCTCGACATCACTGTATCAGGGTCAAATCCACAGCATGGATCATACCCTAACACACACGTACATGCTCGTACAAAAACACACACGAACACACACGACACAGGAACTCGGAGCGTGTTGGTGTACAGTCCACAGGTTCAGTGTACACAACATGCAGGAGACAGAGTCCTATGGAGACCATCAACCACACACTGTTCAGCCACCGTTCTGACGTATTACTGTGGTGGGGAGTGTATCACCAACACTGCAGTCAAAGCGATTCATCACCATGGTTTATGTCTTTCGACAACAGCAATGCCAGTCGAGGTTACGTTAGGGAGTTCCTTGGGTCGCGTCGCGATACGCTTTGGTATGAAGTAGGATTAGCGTGTCAGATGAGGTCCTGATTCCTCTGGGGATACAAGTTGAGAACCCTTGAGCGTAATAAAGAGGGCTGTGTTCTAATAGTGGGCTCTGTTGGAGGACCAGATGGGTTTGTCTTTTCTTTTGGACAAAACTGAAAAAATAGCTGAGTCATCAGTCAAGCCGATGGATAAAAAAATACAAATATATTGATATGGTCTGTTGATACTGTTTTGATTGACTGATGTTTCTTCTCTCTAAGCCATTGATATCCCTGATAAATCAGAGGAGGGACTGACACCCTATTGCCCTGGTAGCATAAACACAAGTGCACAGTAAATAAATTGCCTGTTGGCTGACATTGGCATATTCACTTAAGTGTGTATCAATGTAATACGTCCCTGTGCAAATCAACTCAATAAATAAACACAAGGACAAAAGCAATTTTCCATCAGTATACGGCAGGGCGATAAATAAAATGAATAAAACATAGCATGTTATGAAGATGAATGCGCCGACGAGTTAGTTTGAATGCTAAAACACATGACGAGCTGAACTACTTTCCCCTTTGAAACAGTGCAGCAGAGAAGGGTTACATCAACGGGGCGTCAGCATAGGTAATCTCTGGAGCTCTGTGGTCGCTGACGTCTTGTTATATATGGTACCGGCTACGGAGCACTGCAGTGGGGGTCCACCGATGACTCATATAGCCAGAGATCCAATATAGCTAGCACTACGCCCCGTGACCCATAAAGAGTCCCCCCACAGCCCATCACGCTCTGCCCGGCCCATGCAGGTAAGCAGCTATTGATATGAGGAATATCAATCTCTGCAGCATGAAGGAAGACAGACTCAGCGACTCAGAAGTTAACCGAAGTGGGACGATGGAGAAATAGAGTTAAGGAGAGCAGGGAGTGAAAGCAGAATGTTTTAATTTAATGTTTATGTTGTCTTTATTTGCATTGACATTTGTACGACGAAATTGTGTATTTATCTTATAGCTTTGTCTTGGTTGATGCGTGACATTGCATAATCAAACGGTTCATCAACACATTTTCCTCAATGTAGTTTATTCTACAGCTGATGTTTTTGTGTTTTTGATGCCTGATAACAACGTGTTCATGCTGGTAGGTAGGATTTACATTTCAGTCAATAGTATTGTGTTTCTGCCCCCGCTCCCTTGTCTAACGCCTGTTTTGTCACTTTTTACACAATCAATAAACAAAATTATCCTGAAGGATGAAATAACATTCCTGGTAAAAGTAGTTTTGTGTTCCTCGCTAATCACCCGTTTATCTGGACTCTGGTCATTTAGGATATGGTAATATTTTTGTTCTGAATGCGTGTTTGTTTTACGTGTACCATCCTATTTTTTCTTTGACTGCTTTTGTATCTTAAAACTCAATAAACAGATACAAAAAAAGTAATATCAGAGAACACAAGCAGGGTAAAAACCGCAACGTCTTTGAACGTTGTCTTTGTCATTAAAGCCAGGTTGCTTCTCCACGCTGTGGAAACAGGCGATCTGCATGGTCAGTGCGATGCTGTTACAGCAGCAGCTTCTGCATAATGAAGACACACAGG
>NC_044051.1:13368616-13568616 GCF_902167405.1 Gadus morhua | reverse complement strand
GGAGGAGATTGTGATCACTATGTGCGTGTAGATTGATTGATCACACCATACATGCACACTCACACACAAAAAAACACACAGACACACACAGATTCACATGCACATGCGCGTACAACAAAGGACGGAGAAAGAGGGTCATTCAAAGTCAGCCGCCGAACGCACACACACGCACCCAATCACCCTCCACACACACACACACACACACACACACACACACACACACACACACACACACACACACACACACACACACACACAGACACACACACACACACACACACACACACACACACACACACACACACACACACACAGAAACCCTTCCTGTTTGTCTCAGGCTCACTGAGGGAGATCTGAAATTAGCCTGATGTACTAGTCTCTGTCTGCTCTAGCACTAGCAGTGGAAACACATACACTGATCAATCAATTTGTTAGTAGAAACGTGCATATATGTTCTCCTAGATTGATTGTGTTAAATGAGGAGCCTGGAGCGGTGACAGACAGCCCAGGATTCAACCTAATAGGATATTCATTTGAAATCCCCTCATTGATTTATCCGTCTACAGGAAGCGATCTCTCTGAGCTAAAAATAACCTAGCATCAATGACTATTCATGAATCGTTTTCCGCTGGTGTATAATTGTCATCAGGTGTTTGTGTCGAAGTCTGTCTGCAAAATACTCATACCCAAAACATTAAATTCAGTTTGAATGCAGAGAGCAATTCAGCAGGTTTTTCGTGATCATGTCATGAGATAACTTATCATCCTTTGGAACACTTAAATTACTAAAATGATAATTCATACAAGCTATTTTAATATGTATGTTTGTATGAATAATAGGACTATATGATATTACAATTAATTTGTATTCGCCCATAGGGTCATACAATTAGAATGCAATGATAATCTCAAAAGAAACGGCCGATCCCCTCGGAAACTGTGACAATCCAAACTGTTTCAAATACATTCACAATTTGAATAATATTTCATGAAAAGATTACTTAAAACATAAAACAAACATTTTGGGATATCACATGGCGCAGGCGGTACGATTTATACACAGACACTGAATCGGAATAAGACTAATATCGACCATCTCTGACATGACTTAGAACGGGACCTATATCTTTTCCGGACTTAGGGGGAGCCGCTGTCCATGGTGCTGGATACCGCGGGACGGGGAATGCTGCTGGTCTCTGTCCGGCCTTTTTCTGAGCCTAGAGGAGAGTGTGCTCGTGTGTGTGTGTGTGTGTGTGTGTGTGTGTGTGTGTGTGTGTGTGTGTGTGTGTGTGTGTGTGTGTGTGTGTGTGTGTGTGTGTGTGTGTGTGTGTGTGTGTGTGTGTGTGTGTGTGTGTGTGTGTGTGTGTGTGTGTGTGTGTGTGTGTGTGTGTGTGTGTGTGTGTGTGTGTGTTTGTGTGTGTGTATATTTGTTTGTGTGTTTGTGTACGCGCGCGCCTGTGTGGCCCACATGTGTGCGTATGCGTAATGGTACGCACATGTCAGCGCGCGCGTGCAAGTCCTCCTCATGTTTTACAGCATATGCCTTAACAAATTGACTTGTTACCGACGGTTTCCCCCGGCGTGCCCCTGTTCGGTAACAACCCTTAGCAACACAAGTAGATTTCCAGCTCGTTCTGCGCTCGTTTCTGAGCTTGAACTTGTGCCATGCGCTTAATGAATGCTTGCCAACACCTTTTTATGTGATTAACTTAAGATATTCCTGTCATTGTGGGGCTCTTCCGAGCCGCCGCCCACGAGGCTCCTCCGAGCCACGTGGCCTCGGGTTGGACGGGAACCCCTGACCAGTGGAGGAGCGCTCGCGGGACGCGCATGCGCCTTCCCCCTCCTCTTCCAATCAATGGACCAACAGAAGTGCTTCTCCTTGCCTTGTTAGGGCTACAGCCCGGGTATATAAGGTACCGGCATTTCAGCTTTAGACACCACAGAAGCCACACGCTCCACTCCTGCATCACACCCACCTACCACCGCATACCCCTCACACACACACCGGTACTTGTGTCTCCGTCCCACCCACCCCCCACCCCCCGCAAACACTCCCATCCGATCTCCCACTTTCCCCGGTGGTCGGCTCGGATGAGTTATCCGCTGGACTCTATAGGGAGTCCCTTCAGAACAACCATGGATTCTAGGACGACGAGCTACGGCTACGGCCGCCCAGTCGGCACCGCCTCCAGCGGCTTCCGCTCCCAGACCTGGACCTCCCGGAGCCCGGCACCCGGCATGACCTCCTCCTCCTCCTACAAGAGGACCGTGAACGCACCGGTCTCTCGATCCTACGGGTCCGGGGTCCTTGGCTCCTCCGCCGCCGACGTCGATTACAACCAGAACCTGATGACCGGAGACTACAACAAGCGCAGCAACGAGAAAGAGCAGCTGCAAGGGCTCAACGACCGCTTCGCCGGATACATCGACAAGGTGCACTACCTGGAGCAGCAGAACAAGCAGATCGAGGCGGAGATCCAGGCTCTGCGGCAGAAACAGGTGTCCCGCAGCCAGCTGGGCGACCTTTACGACGAGGAGCTTCAGGAGCTGCGCAACGTGCTCGAGCAGATCCACCATGACAAAGCACAGATCCAGCTGGACACGGAACACATCGAAGAGGACATCCAGCGGCTAAGGGAGCGCTTCGACGAGGAGGCGCGCATCCGTGAGGAGAGCGAGGCCATCATGCGCATGCTGAAGAAGGACTCCAGCGACTCGGACCTGATGAAGTCCGAGCTTGAGAAGAAAGTGCAGTCGCTGCAAGACGAGATCGCATTCATCCGCAACAACCACGAAGAGGAGGTGAGCGAGCTGATCGCCCAGGTGCAGGAGTCTCAGGTGAGCTTCGAGAGGAAGGACTTCCAGAAGACCGACATCACCGAGGCGCTGCGAGAGATTCGCTGCGAGCTCGAGGGCCACTCCAACCAGAACCTGCAGCAGGTGGAGAACCTGTTCATGTGCCGCTACTCCAAGCTGTCGGAGGCGGCAGAGCAGAACAAGGACGCTATCAAGTCCGCCCGGGACGAGATCAGCGACTACCGGCGCCAGCTGCAGACCAAGACGGTTGAGCTGGAATCCGTCCGCGGGACGAGGGACTCCCTGGAGAGGCAACTGAACGACATTGAGGACCGCCACAACAGCGACCTATCCAGTCTGCAGGTGAGACTTATTATTAATTTTAGAAATATTATTTATAATATTAATAATCTTTTATAACACAACACCTTTGCTAAGATAGGCTACTTAGAAAAAATTGCTTTTTGTTTTATATTATTATTAATACTTTTCAGTTGTTTATACATTATAACCCAAGCAAAGATTATTTTTATTATTATTATTACTTTTCATAATGTTACGTACGTAAGACGCTTGCTTCAACTAAATGCATAAATCGGTATATTGTTTATCCGTGTGAAATTGGTTTAAAGTTGGGCTGTTTAATAAACAGGATGGATATATACAAGTGAACACACACTGGCTCACAGTATTTAGTTGGAAACATGCCAGCTCCATCCACATATCCGCCTTTATTATATTATTTTTTTGAATAGACCCCAGTGACCTGTATATCTAATTGGTAACATGATTGAAGACCTTTTGCAGTCAAGTTAGTGTTAAAACATAACTCAATGCTGACATCACCTGGCCGTCCCCGGGACGTGTAGCCCACCGCTCTGACGCTGTAGTCAATAGTGTACTGTCATACTGCAGCAAACAGCCCCCACTCTAACCTTGCTGAGTCAGACGCGCGGGATGATGCCTTCAATTGCAGTTCCTTGACTGTGTCCTTGAAACACACCACGGAGATTTAAAAGTTGCCTATTGTAATAAAAACTAGGGGGGGGGCCTTTGAATTCTGTTAGCTCTCATAGTGCTGCATGATAAATGATTGCAGCAAACTAAGCTATGAATTTTACTAAAGCAAAATAATAAAATAAACATCTTAGCATATTAACATACAACCAAGTTGCTTCAATTAAACCACATTTTCATGAACACTAATGTACATTTACAGTTGAAATATCCCCTTTTAGTGAAATATTATCTTTTTAATATTTATGATCATTTGTATTTCTCCAAATAATGCATAGCTGTAACCCCTGAAGCTCAACCAATCATTACCTCCAGTGGCTTTCCAGTTCCCCTCACCCCCTGAATCGGTGCTGTGTGTGTGTGCGTGTGTGTGCCCTCAGGAGACCATCCACCAGCTGGATAATGAGCTGAAGAGCACCAAGTGGGAGATGGCCCGCCACCTCCGCGAGTACCAGGACCTGCTCAACGTCAAGATGGCGTTGGACATCGAGATCGCCGCCTACAGGTATGGAGCAGTACTGCAGCCCAGGATCACCACTGATGGTGGCTGAGGGTTCATTACTCATGACATCTAAGATACACATACAGTTAATGTGCAGAGCCATGAATCACAATTCCAGTCCCAACGGGTCCACATAAGGACACATCAAGGACCCAAAAACATAATCCCTGTAAGGAGTAAAATGAAAACACTTAATAATGATAACAATGCAACAAAGCAATGAAAAATAAATAAGGAAGTGATTAATTTAGTAATCTCAGTCGAGGAATATGACATATCGTATACAAACCACTACTCACACACTGCTACACTTGTTAACCGATTGGCGTTGACCCCCTTAGGAAACTGCTGGAGGGCGAGGAGACACACTTCAGCACCTACCCCTACCGCGCACCCGTGACCCCCACCAAGACCCTCAAGTCCAAGTCCGAGGCCCCCAAGATGAAGGTGCAGCACAAGTTTGTGGAGGAGATCATCGAGGAGACCCGCGTGGAGGACGACAAGGCCGACATGGACGAGGCCCTGGCCGAGCTGGCCGAGGAGCTGTCCGCCACACTCGCCGACGCCGGCGATGACGCCGAAGACGAGGCCGAAGCAGAGGAGGAAGAGGAAGCCGGAGAGGCCGAGGGAGACGAGGCCGAAGAGGAGGCTGAGGCCGACGACGCAGAACAGGACGAGGAGGAAGTGGTGAGCGCCACGGCGGCCGAGGTCACCGCTAGCGCCCCCGCTGCCGACGATGACAACGACGAAGAGAAGGATGGAGGAGATGAAGTGGAAGCCGAAGCTGGTGATGAAGGAGAGAAAGAGGCAGAGGGAGAAGATGAGGCAGAAAAGGATGAGGATGCCGAGCAAGGTGATGACGCCGAAGCTGAAGACGAGGCTGGAGAGGACGAAGAGGTCGTAGAAGAAACGGTGCTGTGCTCCAAGGACATTGAGGACAAGGAGCAAGAGGAGGCTGAGGCTGAGGCTGAAGCTGAGGAGGCCGCAGACGACGACAAAGATGCAGGCAGCGACAAGGAATCTAAAGGTGAGGACGACAAAGAGGAAGAGGTGAAAGAGGAGGCCACGGTCGAGAGCGAAAAGGACGAGAAGGACGACAAAGAGCAGAAGGTCGAGGAAGTGATCGAGGAAGTGATCGAAGCGGCCGTCGTTGCCAAAACCGAGGTTCCTCAGGTCGGCGCCGCCAAGGCTGAAGCCAAGCCAGAGACCCCCAAGGCTGAGACACCCAAGACCCTTTCGCCCAAAGCCAGCTCTCCTGTTGGATCACCCAAGGCAGCCTCCCCCAAGGCCAGCTCTCCCACCACTGGATCACCCAAGGCAGCCTCACCCAAGGCCAGCTCTCCCGTCGGATCTCCCAAGGCAGCCTCACCCAAGGCTAGCTCTCCCACTGGATCGCCCAAAGCTGGCTCGCCCACTGGATCACCCAAGGCAGCCTCACCCAAGGCAGCCTGCCCTAAAGCCGACTCTCCCACCACTGGATCACCCAAGGGAGCCTCACCCAAGGCTAGCTCCCCTGTCGGATCCCCCAAGGCAGCCTCACCCAAGGCTAGCTCCCCTGTCGGATCCCCCAAGGCAGCCTCACCCAAGGCTAGCTCCCCTGTCGGATCCCCCAAGGCAGCCTCACCCAAGGCTAGCTCTCCCACTGGATCCCCCAAGGCCAGCTCTCCCACTGGATCCCCCAAGGTCAGCTCTCCCACTGGATCCCCCAAGGCAAGCTCTCCCACTGGATCCCCCAAGGCAAGCTCTCCCACTGGATCCCCCAAGGCAGCTTCACCTAAGGCCGGCTCCCCCAAGGCCAGCTCTCCTGTTGGATCACCAAAGGCTGGAACTCCTCCTGCCTCTGAGTCACTCAAACCCAGCTCCCCTAAGGCTGAATCTCCCAAGTCAGAGTCCCCAAAACCAGATTCCCTAAAGGTTGAGCCACCAAAGGCTGAGTCACCAAAGGCAGAGGCCCCTAAGGCTGAGTCACCAAAGGTAGAGGCCCCTAAGGCTGAGTCACCAAAGGCAGAGGCCCCTAAGGCTGAGTCACCAAAGGCAGAGGCCCCTAAGGCTGAGTCACCAAAGGCAGAGGCCCCTAAGGCTGAGTCACCAAAGGCAGAGGCCCCTAAGGCTGAGTCACCAAAGGCAGAGGCCCCTAAGGCTGAGTCACCAAAGGCTGAATCACCAAAGGCTGAGGCTCCTAAGGTAGAGGCCCCCAAGGAAGAGGCCCCTAAAGCAGAAGCCCCTAAGGTAGAGGCCCCTAAGGTAGAGGCACCTAAGGAAGAGGCCCCTAAGACGGAAGCCCCTAAGGTAGAGGCCCCTAAGGCAGAGGCCCCTAAGGCAGAGGCCCCTAAGACGGAAGCCCCCAAAGCAGAAGAGGCAAAGAGCGAAGCAGCAGAAGAACCAAAAGCGGAGACGAAAGACGCCGCCATGAACGGAGGCATGGACAAGAGCCCCGAGGAGAAGCAGAAGGACGATGAGGACGCGCTGGCTAACGGCATGGACGACAGCCACCTGAAGGAGGACGCCAGCCAGAAGGTGGTGATCACCAAGACGGTGGAGACCATCACCACCGGAGAGGACGGAGCCAAGCACGTCACCAAGTCGGTCACCGTGACCGAAACCTTGAAGGAGGTGGACGAGGTGGTGCAGGAGAAGATGGTCTCCATCAAGAAGATGGAGAAGCACTCCACCGAGTCCATCACACAGGTCACCGAGGCCGAGTGAGCAGTCTCCCCCAGGGTCCACAACCGGGGACCCCCCCCCCCCCCCCCCCCCCCCCCCCCCTTTTCCGGAAGGAAGAAGTTGCCGCAAGCAAGCGATCCACCCCCAGAACTAACATAGCGATGACATCTCACAGCTAGAGCGATGTAATACAGACGACGACGACACCACACCTCCACCGCCCGCCACCACACATTCAAATACAAGGCATCCAAGAGAAGCAAAAAAGACGACGCTAAACTAAAAACACACACATGCATGTTGAGGGAAAGCTTTGTGCCGGGCTCGGCTGCGGACGCAGCGGGGAGCCGGCGGGGGGGGTGAGATATTTTAATCTCTTCTATTTTTTCTCTATTTTCTTCCGCAGTGGACGGCAGGGTGGGTGTCTGCATGCGAGCTCAGGGAGGAAGGGGGAGACCCTTCCTCTCTTATGCATATGTACGTACGGATGGGATACACTGTGTGCACGGAGGGTGTGTATAATAGGAGCGCATCGCTATCTATAGATATATATAGAGATAGAGATATATATATACATGGGCGGGGTGGCAATGACAGATATATTGCTGGATATATTTATGAGGTATTTTCTTTGTTTCGTTTTAACGAATGTCTCTGTGGAGGTCGACAGAGGGGATGACCTCTACCCCACAGGGACCGCCGCTCTCTGGAAGTAGCCTTACTGAGTATGTGAAGACACCAACTGAGCCAAAAAAAGGGAAAAACACTTGACACGCACAGCGGAGAATGATAAGGGTGGGGTGGGTGGGGGGGTTGGGGGGAAGCGATTGGTAGATGATCATTATATCATGATCACGGTCATGTACATCATATACCTGACGCAAGCAACTAACGACGCTACGTGAACCCGAAGAAACTCCTAGCCTTAACATGCTTTTTCTCAGTGTCTCTTATGTTTACCTAATCAGTGCAATTGAAAAATAACTACTGTAAATGCGCAAACAAAAAGTGATGCATTCTTGTGTGCATAGGATGGACTTGAATTTAGATAATGAACAATGAATAATGCGGTGCTACTGTTTGCAAATCCCATGTCTTTACTCATGATCTATTTCCCAGCAGCATTTGCTCAATAAATGTCTTACTAAAGTCAAAAACAACTCTCTTGTCTTTCATGGTATAACTAATAGTCAATTTATAATTTACAACGAACATATCAAATTAACAGTGTTGCTTACAATTGGTATACCTCATAAAAGTGTCTTGAATTTCTACTATATAGAGATATAAAAATAATATATAATATATATTTTAAAAACTCTAAAAGCTATTAAAGCTAAATTTTCAATGTCTATATAAAGTGATTAATATAAAATGCCTCATAAATATACAATATTGGCTTTTAAAGCATATTTCAAACTGAAAACATTCAGATCTCAACACGCTCCTCTCTTGGTAGTCAATGCTAACATCCTTAAACGGGATCTACTCATGCTTGCGCATCACAGTGTTCTTAATGAGTCTAGATCAATTTAAACGAGATCTCTGAACGCCGCACTAATCAGCTCAGTGGTTGGAAAGGCGAGGCGGAACGGCGGCGGGGTCACAGCACAGACTCATCGCTCAGCGTCCATGTCCTGAGGTAAAGTGAGTAGTGCAGGGGCACTTTAGAAGCCTCTATCCTGCGGAAGAGTTAAAAGAGGCTTTTCAGTGCAGAGGGAAAGGACTCTGCAGGCTGGACAAGGTTATTGCAGCTCAGCAGAATAGCTGCTGTCACGGTGGAAGGAATCTGTGTGTGTGTGTGTGTGTGTGTGTGTGTGTGTGTGTGTGTGTGTGTGTGTGTGTGTGTGTGTGTGTGTGTGTGTGTGTGTGTGTGTGTGTGTGTGTGTGTGTTTGTGTGTGTGTGTGTGTGTGTGTGTGTGTGTGTGTGTGTGTGTGTGTGTGTGTGCGTGCGTGCGTGCGTGTGTGCGTACGTGCGTGCGTGCGTGCGTGCGTGCGTGCGTGCTTGCGTGCGTGCGTGCGTGCGTGTGTGTGTGCCAACTCCAAGCCAAAAGGTGGCCTTTTCAAAGCCCAATGTCAACTGTCAATTAGACAGCAAAGTGCCCTATCCCTACTATGTATCAACTAAAGAAGTATGCAGTGTGTCTTCTCAAGCAGAAAAAAAGTGGCGGTATGTCTGAATGCACCACCTAGAGGAAACACTGCTATAATACTCCATTGTTGATGTCAATTTGAAATTTTGAACTAATCATTGTGTACAGGTTAAACCAGCCATCCTCACACACACTCAGGCAGATCTCCTGGATGGCAGTGGAGCGACATTGAAATAAACCAGATACTTAACGCCACCACCTGGTTCTCTGGAGGAGCCGAGAAAAGTCACCTACGTGTGGCATCCACCGAGGGGGCGTGTATTAATGGACTTTGCTGCAGTGATGTTTTCAGCATAATTGAAGATAAAACATAGCTAGAATAAAATAGCTAATAATAAATGCAAAACAGTATAAATTTGCAAGCAACCTTGTTACCAGGAGTAGGACATCGAGCGTTGGTGATTTCTATCCTGATGAGCTGGCATGTCAAGTATCAAATAAATAAAATACATATAGCCTACAATTGTATGCTGGGCCAAAAAGAGTGGGGTATTTTGAGCAAAAATGTATTTGAGTAATTCAGAAAAAAAGGATGGTGCCGTTTAGAACAACTGTTCCTCGTGATTGAAGACCGGTCCAAGGTTTGGGTTGCTGGCGGTCAAGCGGTCATGCTATCACAGCAAAAACACAATCAATAAACAGAGCTGTTCATGTCACAGCGCTTTGTCCGCTCCACTGGCACTATACATGACACATTGAAGTACCCAACAGAATGACTTCAGGAGCCAATCACATGAATCACACAAAAACCTCTCAGAAGTCATAACCTCAGAAAACATCTAGCATCTCAATCTTCCACTAACAATCAAGTAATATTGCCAAACAGAACAATATGAAGCCCTTTCAAGCTGAAATAGGTAAGCTTAAGGAACATATCTGTGGTCAATTGTGATTACACTGAGCAAGTGTAGGAAGAGATGCTCTGATAAGGCAGGATTAGACACCATTTAATGCAAAAAGAAAAGGTTTTATTTTTTTATTATTTATTAACACAACAAAACAATAGCACTAATCTCGAAAAAAAATTACACAGAAACGGCAACCAAATTCAATGACACAGGAAGAGATGATTGCCCGTGTGTTCCTCCTTAACAGAGAGAAAAAATTATACATGTACAACCAATATACTATAAAACTAGAAGCCTATTGCTTGAATCTGAATTGGACTCGCCATTAATTGTTGGGCTCAAGTTGGGCTCAAGCTCTCCTTAAACAACCTCACCTGTATACTCAAGAAGCACTAAGTTTCGTCAGTACAGCATATTGAACATATTGAAATATTTGGAAGGAAGTAACCTTAGCCTTGTAGCTCCTAGCCGGTCATGCAGCATGTGATGGTAGTGTTTGACTTGAACTAACTGGTGTTTGTAATCAGCTGTCAGGATTATTGGAGGGTGGAGCTAAAACTTTGTGTTTTTCTGTTGTATTTTTGTGTCCAAGACTAATTTCATTTCTGACAATAAAGTCTTTCTTGTGTTATGTTATCAATATGCTCTATAAGTACTGAGCAAGCAAATTAACATGAACAAAATGTATGAGAATTTATGCATTATATGTATATTTGATATTTAAATAGTAATGGATTGAATTTATATAGAGCTTTTCTAGACGCTTAAAGCCGCTTTTACAGTGAAGGGGGGACCTCACAAACCACCAGAAGGCCTTTATGATTATATAACATTACATAATTTACATTATATATCAAAGCAATATACTGCTATTGTATAATATAGCTGTACGTGTCTCTAGAGGATGTGTGACTTTAGAGAGGTGATATAATCTCAAGATATATTATCGGGATTTTTCAATTATATTTTATTTGTAATTATTATATCTGATAAATTACTCCTTTGAGCATCACAATTCACCTCTGGTCTGTACACTCATTTGAGTGGGTATTTAATTCTGTGCTTTTGCAAACTTGAGGTTAGGATTACCCTTAATCACCTCGGCCTCTATACTGTCACAAATTACCTCTGCTATGTAGGCCCTGACAAGTGGGTCAATACAGGAAAATTAACATTAGAAACATATGAGATCATATGAAATGTTTCCTTACAGAATGGATAATGGGGCTTTCTGAGAAGTCATACGGTCGTCTGTCGACAAAGTGAAGGTTATGGGATGCTTCTGAATTTAGTCATTATATTGCAATTGGGCTTTCGGTAGTGTAGGGTATCATTATGGCAAATTAGCGATTCTGTGATCTCCATATAGGACAGGATATGGAAGCAGTGGATGGCTATTTCACAGGGTTATGTGTGTGAATTGATTCCACCCTCCCCAGCCAATATGTGTTTGGTTTTATCAATGTCTGCAAATGAAAAGGACGCATCCAAACTTCAATTGTCGTCATTGTTTTATTGACCCATTTACACTGCACATTAAGAGTCAGGTTTGATAACAGACCCACACAAAGAAGGCTGTAGCCAGAATTGTATTGATCACTTTGATTATTGGCAAGCGGTTGACCTTGGGGATCAGCAGCATCGAGAGACTCTATTGGCTGTTTTCTGAGCTGCGGTGTTGGCATGCCGACGCTAGTAAGTTGTCCAGAGCTGCGGTTTATTTATCCTCCTTGGTCTTCTCAGTTACTGCCTCGTCCTTCTTTTCCTTCTCCAGGGTTTCTTCCCCCTTTATCTCCGGCTGAGCCGCCTTCCCTTCCTCCTTCTCTGCTTTCAGATCAGGTTTTACTACCTCCGGTTGGTCAGTCTTCTTCCCATCAGCTTTCTCTTCTTCTTTGATCTCGTCTTCCTCTTTCCCGTCTACCTTCGCTCCACCTTCACCTCCGTCATCCGACACCTCTTTCTCCACACCCTGCCCTGCGGCCTCCGTGTCCTCTGTCTTCTCCTCTGCTGCCTCAGCTCCTTCTTCGGTGTCCTTTGTTGTTTCCTGCTTCTCCCCATCATCATCTCCACCTGAGACTGAAGAAGGAATGCAACGTTATTATCCTACAACACGATTCATATGCAGTCAACCCAAGAAATATAAGAACTTACTAACCTTCTACTCCCTTTTCCTCTGACTCAACTTTATCTTCTTTGTCTTCTTTTTCCTCCTCTCCTCCATCCTTCTTCTCTTCCTCCTCCTCCTCTTCCTCATCTCCTCCTTCCTCCTCTTTGACTTCCTCCTCCTCACCACCTTCCAGCTTCTCTTCCTCCTCTTCCTCCTTCTCCTCTTCTTCCTCCTTCTCCTCCTTCTCCTCCTTCTCCTCCTCCTCCTCCTCTGGTTGAGGAGTGGCCTCAGCCTTCTGAGAGCGGCTGGCGCAGACGACCTCCTGAGCGTTCATAAACGTGGATCCTACTCTTGAGGTGGTCAGGTAGGGGGCGCCAGAGCTGAGACTGGAGTACATGGTTCTGGAGAATGAGGGCGGGGCCACTGACCGAGCATGGCTGCTGTACATGCTGGAGGCTCCTCCCACCAGTCCCACATTGAAACGACACTCTTCCCCTTCCAGAAGCTTCCTGTAGAAGTAAGCATGAATAAGAAACAGTGTGAGAGTTGTAGGTCAACTGAAAATCAAGGATTCTGATTATGGAGAAAATGGGAGTTGTACGATGAATAAGCTGTTTTGCCAAGTCTTACTCTACAGCCTAATACAAAAACCAACAACAAACAAGCTTAACATCTCCAAAAGTTGACAACACGTGAGTCCCACCCAAACCTTACAATCGGATTAAATGATTGGTACTGTTACCAATATTTAGGAATGGTAATACTCTGGGTGTGATTCAGTTTCGAATGTCTAGTGTAGGAGATTGCTATGGTTGTTTGGACCTGTAAGCGGCGATCTCAATGTCCAGCGCCATCTTGACGTTGAGCAGGTCTTGGTACTCTCTGAGGTAGCGTGCCATTTCCTCCTTGGTGGCACCTAGTTCCCTCTCCTGCTCCTGGATCACGTCCTGCAGAGACATGACCCGGCACAGCGTTAGATTACCATGAGGTAGCCGAAACCGGCGGTAGACATAGTCGATGAAAAATTATACGATGAAAGGATCACAATCACGCAACATTTTGAGGGATAATGAGGTTGATGATACAGGTTTAGGGAGTGTATTTACATTGACATTTGAGGTATTTAGCAGACACTTTTACCCAAAGCGACTTACAATAAGTATATTTATCAGAAGAAAGAGGGACAACAATATATCGCTGTCGGTACAGTAAAGATGTTCATAGAAACAAGTGCCCAGCACTTGCAACTTTTAGGTTAACCTATTCAACGTATACAACAATGACAGCTAGGATAAGACACTACACAATACTAAGTACTATTTAGTACACTCTAGGTACTAAGTACACCTAGAGTGTAGCTAGCTAGGATATGATTATATCTTTATGGTTATTAGGGAAAGTTAAATCGGTGATTTAATGTAATATGGTCACGTGGAATCATGTATTCCTCTCCCAAAAAAGTTCTAAAACCGATAAATAAATACACAACGCCTGCAATACCACCCCTGACCTGCATGGCGGCGATCTCCGTGGCCTGGTTCTCCTCGGCGTCGCTCAGCTGCTTCTCCAGGGAGGCGTTGATGCCCCTGCAGGTGTCGATCTCCAGCAGGTGGGCCTGGAGCTGGCTGCGGATCTCCCCGACCTCGCCCTTGGAGTTCCGCACGGAATGGCTGTGCTGGGCCACGCTCTCGCTCAGCCAGCCCACCTTTCCCTGGAACCATTCCTCGGCCGAGCGCACGTTCTTGGCCGCCAGCCCCTCGTACTGGGCCCGGATGTCCCTCAGAGCCCCGGACAGGTCCAGGGCGGTGGTGGCGGAGGCCTCGTGCTCCAGCGCCGCGCGTGCCCCATGCTGGACGCGGGCCTGCAGTTCGGCCACCTCCCCCTCGTGGATCTTCCTGAGGAAGGCCAGCTCATCCAGCAGCGCCTCCACCCGCTTCTCCGCCTCGGCCCGGGCCAGAGCAGCCCGGTCCGCCCCCCCGCGGAGCTCCAGCAGCTGGGCCTCCGCGTCCTCACGGGCCAGCGCCACCTCCTGGTGGCGGGCCTGCAGCGCGCCCAGCGTCTGCTCCAGGTGCTCGCGCCGCCCCAGGGCGTCCTGCCGCTCGGCCTGGGCCTGGTCCACGGCGGCCCTAAGGGCGCGGGCCTCCTTCTCGTAGAGGGCCCCCAGGCGGGCCGGCTGGGTGTGGCGCCGCCTCAGCCGCTCCAGGTCGGCCTCCAGGGTGCGGTTCTGCTGCTCCAGCTCGTGCACGCGCTCCACGAAGCCGGCAAAGCGGTCGTTGAGGTCCTGCAGCTGGGCCCGCTCCCGAGTGCGGACCGCCCGGAACTCGGAGCTCACCGCGGCCGCCTGGCTCAGCTCCCGCTCCACGCCGGAGTTGGAGAGGGAGGAGGGGGAGGGGGAGGGGGACCGGAAGACCCGGCCACCGGGGGAAGAGGAGTACCGCAGCCGGGTGGAGGAGGAGAGAGGGGAGGCGTGGGAGGAGTAGACGGAGACGGGAGCGCGGCCCCTCTTGGCGGCCATCAGCTGGGGGGCGGGGGTCGTGACCTCTGCGTACCAGCGGCGGTACGAGGAGGAGGAGGAGGTGGCGGAGGAGGAGGTGGGGTGGTGGTGGTAGGGGTCGAATCCCATGGCGGAGGTCATGACTGCCCGGAGGAAAGAGGACGACTCTCCTCTTCTTCTACCCCGAGTGTGCGTGTGTGAGGTGTGTGTGTGTGCTCAGGTTGAAGCCCGGACTGATGTCGCTGCAGCATCGGTTCAGGCTTTTATTGCAGCCCAGGTTCCTCTGACGTAAGTGCTTTACCCCCCTCCCTAAAGCTCTGACAACGCAGGATCAATAGGTTTACACCTATTGAGAGAGAGACAGAGGGAGAAAGAGACAGAGAGAGAGAGAGAGAGAGAGAGAGAGAGAGAGAGAGAGAGAGAGAGAGAGAGAGAGAGAGAGAGAGAGAGAGAGAGAGAGAGAGAGAGAGAGAGAGAGAGAGGGCGAGAGAGGGAGAGGGAGAGAGAGGGAGAGAGAGAGAGAGCGAGAGGGAGGGCGGGGGGGTTAAAAATAGGAAATAGGATGAAAGATGTGCGATGTATTGAGGGCTACATAGAGAGAAGAGGGAGAGAGGCAGAGGGAGATAGAGAGAGAGAGGGAGAGACAGAGAGTGATAGATATTTGGAACATTTGGAGGCAGGACTGAACCTTCTCATATTAAATATTAGGCCTTTATGATTATATAACAATACATAATTGACATTATATATCAAAGCAATATATTGTATAATATATCTGTACTTGTCTCCAGAGGCTGTGTGACTTTAGAGAGGTAATAGGGGTTTTCCTTGGCTTGATGGCGCTTTTCACAGTAACAGCATGATTCACATGGGTCGGCTTAAGCGTGAACTTTCGAACTATGACAGTAGAATGTGAATATTCATTATTTAATGTGTAGATTACCAATTTACTTTCCTTTAAACTTTTGGGCTCTTAGTTTGCTTAAGTAAATGTTACATGCTTACCCACTTACTACACAACATAAGTATAATTTATCATTTTAATTTCCAATTTCAGGTTATCAGTTGTATTCTATAAGCTTATTAAGTTTACTTAAAGGGAATGGAACATATTCTACCCAATTTTTATAATATCTTGTATATATTGCATACCACAAAACAGCTTAAGAAGAAGAGACTTAGAGTTAAAATAAATAAATGCTAATATTGTAATAACATTCAAGTAACATACATAATCTAATGATTTCAAGTAACAACTCGACTGAGTATGTTCATCATATTACATATCGTCATTGTGTCTGTAAACCAATACAATGACACAGCAGTCCCCCTGCTGGTGGTGAAGAGACCTACACTATACACACATACACACACACACACACACGCACACACACACACACACACACACACACACACACACACACACACACACACACACACACACACACACACACACACATACATACACAGACCTTCCCTGATGAACGTTTGTTGAATATAGACGTAAGCTTGTTTGTTATCTTGTTCATAGCCAATATTGCAGTGGTTCTAATAATGCATGCTACAGTATGGAAACTGGACTCTCTGCAGTGTTTTTGCAGCAATATTGTCATACACAAAAGCTTATTATGCATTTTGTGCATATTGTGTGTGGTTAAGTATATGGAGAGGTGTGGGCAGGTGTATTTTTGTGTGCGGGATGGGGTGGTGTGTGTGGTTTTGTGTGTGTTTGTGTGTGTGTGGGGAGGGGTGTGTGTTTGTGAGTGTGTTTGTGTGTGTGTGTGTGTGTGTGTGTTTGTGTGGGGGGACTAATGAGGCAAGGAAGTGTGTGTTGACGCAGGATCGGCCCATGTTAGGGACTGTGTAATAACCGCCCTGGTTAGGGGCCGTATCACAACAGCCCAGGTTAGGGGCCATATCATAACAGCCCAGGTTAGGGGCCATATCATAACAGCCCAGGTTAGGTACCGTATCACAACAGCCCAGGTTAGGGCCCGTATCATAACAGCCCAGGTTAGGTACCGTATCACAACAGCCCAGGTTAGGGCCCGTATCATAACAGCCCAGGTTAGGTACCGTATCACAACAGCCCAGGTTAGGGCCCGTATCACAACAGCCCAGGTTAGGGCCCGTATCATAACAGCCCAGGTTAGGGGCCATATCATAACAGCCCAGGTTAGGGACCGTATCATAACAGCCCAGGTTAGGGACCGTATCATAACAGCCCGGGTTAGGGACTGTGTTATAACAGTCCAGGTTAGGGACTGTGTTATAACAGTCCAGGTTAGGGACTGTGTTATAACAGTCCAGGTTAGGGACTGTGTAATAACAGCCCAGGTTAGGGACCGTATCATAACAGCCCAGGTTAGGGGCCGTATCGTCACATTCATCCAGCGGCAGAAATCTTTAGTGGTAGCTGGGCTTGAGCTGAGTCATCTCGAAGTTGTGCTTACACACACAGACACACACACACACACACACACACACACACACACACACACACACACACACACACACACACACACACACAAACTTGTTCTGGTTCTCACTACCACAATAGCAATCTGGGTCAGCTTTCTGGGCCAAGCAAATATTTTGAAGCCGTAAAAAGTTCTAAAATAAGAATGTAAGAGAGTTGAAATGTTGCCTTCCGACTTCCAGAATATGTTCATGCAGGTGTTATTGTGACTTAAGGAAGAATTAAATAAAGAGATAAAAGTTGCAGGCTCCATTTTTTATAGATGAAGAGTGTCGTGTTTGAGGGATGTTCTTAACAGATACATTTTACAGAAGAGACGCTGATTCGCCGAAGTAGACAAAGCTTTCAGAAGTGGATTTAAATAAGTGTATTTCCATAGTGGCCAGTCTAGACAGTATTGATATGTAACCTTTAGGGATACCTTTTAAACTGGCAAAGTATTCGCTGTTAAAAATCATTACCCATTTAGAGATCCACAGGCCAATAACGTGATTGGTCTAAATAAATTAAGAAGCCAAATTTAAGCTAATCTGTGGTCAGATACAAAAATCGGTAGAGGTAGTTAGCAGCAGTAGAGAGCAGGAGTAGTAGCATTAGCAGTAGTACAGATTGTAGCTGCATAATTAGTGTTTGTACTATTTACTAGAGGTACTACAGGAATACAGGAACAAGTATAATGTTCATGTTGATAACTTCCGTACTCTATTGCACTTTATTGCACCGTTTACTGTAAACTAGAAATGTACTCCTCCTTTTTGTTACATCATTTTGGCACCCAACCTTTAGCTACCACCAAACCCACCCCCCCCCCCCCCCCCCCCCTCTTCTCTCTCTGCCACACGTACACACACCCAAGTCAGCCCCCACCAACACACACACACACACACACACACACACACACACACACTCCATATGTACATGTACACACAAACACACACACACACACACACACACACACGCTAAATGGTGGATGTTGTTGGGATGTACAGTATGATATGATGAACATATTCATTCTCATATGATGAATATGCATACAATGCAACAGCAGCTTCAGATCTGTACTCTTCTGTCCAGCAGCCCTCCGGTTAAAAGTCAAGTTGCTATTTTAGTTTCCATGTCTGACCTCTGGCCTTAGCATCCACGCTCCAGAGAGGAACCTGTTCTCATTGGCCATGGTTGCACGTCACTCAGAGCCAAGGGAGCCTTGTGACAGGTGGAAGGCCAGGGGAGGCCCCGGGCCACGTCCAAGCCGGCTATAAAAAGAGCTTGCGGCCTGCTAGAGGGTTGGAACTCTCCTGTGGGTCTGTCGTCTGCGCTTCAGCCGAAAGGTCAATCCCTGTCGTCTTCCCTTCTAAAAACACCCATACCAAAACAACAATGGCCGCTGTCCACCGCCTTGTGATCGTGCGTCACGGCGAGAGCCAATGGAACCAGGAGAACCGCTTCTGCGGCTGGTTCGACGCCGACCTCAGCGAGAAGGGCATGGAGGAGGCGCGGCGCGGCGCCCTGGCTATCCGCGACGCCGGCATGAAGTTCGACGTGTGCTACACGTCGGTGCTGAAGCGCGCCGTCAAGACCCTGTGGACCATCCTGGAGGGCACGGACCAGATGTGGCTGCCCGTGCACCGGACCTGGAGGCTGAACGAGCGCCACTACGGCGGGCTGACCGGGCTCAACAAGGCCGAGACGGCCGAGAAGCACGGAGAGGAGCAGGTGAAGGTGTGGCGCCGGTCCTTCGACACGCCCCCGCCCCCCATGGACGCGGAGCACGCCTACGGCAAGATCATCAGCGGGGTGAGGGGGATGGCCGTCGTGGGGATGTAGGGCGGAGGAGGTGTTTTGCATGTGTATTGGAGGTGTATGCTGTTTACTTTGAGTATATACTTTATGTAATGTATGTTTGCGCTGAATATACTCAATGTATATACTGTATATATGGTTCGCTGGCTGGAAAACAACATGAAGCTTGACCGAAATGGAAGTGGAATCGTATAACTAATGGATAATAGTACTGTATGCATGTAATAACCAAAGTAATAGTACATATTTTGACGTTTGCAGTTTGAAGTTTAAAATGTTTAAATTTAAAAAGTTAAAAGATACTTTCAAAAGGCCAGACAAGGGAGATATCTATCAAGGTTCTAAAGTCACAGTAAAAGATTTAATGGAGGAAAATGAAGTGACAAATGAGCAATGAGGACCGGATGCTAATAACAATAAGACACAATAGGACACTCCGAAAAAGTCAGCAGTTGACACTTTCTCCCGCTAAGAGTCCCACCTTGTGACGCGGGGATGTGTGTGCTCCGTGCCGACCCCAGTCCAGGCGCTACAAGGGGCTGAAGCCAGGCGAGCTGCCCACCTGTGAGTCCCTGAAGGACACCATCGCCCGCGCCCTGCCCTACTGGAACGACGTCATCGCTCCCGAGATCAAGGCCGGCAAGAACGTGATTATCGCTGCCCACGGCAACAGTCTCCGTGGCATCGTCAAGCACTTAGAGGGTGAGTTGGACGAAGTGGTCGAAATGAACGTTTTTAAAAACACACCCACACAAAAACACACACACACACACACACACACATACGCACACACATTCTCAAATATTAGTTGTGTCTGTCTTGGATTCTCTGTGTCATATTCAGTAAGTTAGTTGGGGGGAGTATTGTGGGATATGAGTTGTGTCTCTCACGAGGAGGGTTTCTAGGTGCATGTGATGATGTGCAAATGGAGAAGTTTAGGTGTCACGTTTTAACTGACCTCCGACCTTATCATTGACCTTTGACCTCTCTGGCTTTTCAGCTCTAATTGAAACCAAGACATGGGGTTGACATTTTATTTATCTTGTGTATGTGGATAAACATAGTATTTCAATGACATCCTATACACCAAACACATGGACATGCATGCATACACACAGGCACACAGTACACATTCCCAGATTACAGGGTCTAAAAATACCCCGGTGTCTCTTTCTCTCGCTCCCCCGGAGCTCGGACATGGGTAAAGGCCAGACGCGTGGTTTAGCGTTACAAGCGCGACCTTTCTGTGGTGAAGGTTGGCCATTTTCTAGCGGCAGTGGTGGCTGGATAAGGGAGTGGAAATAAAGAAATTAGAAACAAAAGACAATTATTTTGATTTAAACTTAGATTTAACAAAGCAATCTAGATGTATCTTTGCTCTACTGACTCAGGAGCACAGAGCAGCCAAGCAGAGGGGACAGTGTGAGATAAATGTATTCCAACATCCCATATTCAGGTTGCCGAGCCACTCTAAACCACAATGTAGTGAGGCTATATATTATAAAGTTTGCTACATGGTCCAGGGACGCTAGTTAAGAAACTCTTTTTCACAGCAACTTGAAAATAATGGTGTTTTGGGTTATTTCCCTGCATGACAGCACCATTTTTCACAGGGACTTTACAACTGCACTTTTTCATTCCTGCCATCAATTCTGCAAAACACATTCTCACGAGCATTTCAGTCACTTATAGCTCACAAATGGCTTTGGTATTTTGGCATTAAAATGCATAAAAAATGTTTTACATCTCAACTACAGCATCTTTAAGTTACCAATCATTTGGAAGTGGTGAATCACGTTTTCCGATTTTCCTGTCTCCATGGAGACCCCACGGAGACCCCACTTGTCTTAACCAACGGATCGTTCAGTGACCAAACCGAACCCACATTATTGCCAATCACCTCGTCTGCAAAGAACTTCTTCGGTCTCAAAAATAAAACCACTATATATTGCCCCCTTAACCAAGCCCCCACCGACTCTCCTGACCGACGCGTTCGTCTTGTTTACGTCTCTCCAGGCATGTCCGACGCCGCCATCATGGAGCTGAACCTGCCCACGGGGATCCCCATCGTGTACGAGCTCGACGCCGACCTGAAGCCCGTCAAGCCCATGGCCTTCCTGGGTGACGAGGAGACGGTGAAGAAAGCCATGGAGGCAGTCGCCGCCCAGGGCAAAGCCAAGAAGTAACTGCAAGAAGCCCTGCCGTTTGACCAACATGGAGGAACACCAAACAACCTTTTTTTTATTCCAAAAAGCACCTTCACTTCATTGTGTCGTTTTTTTCGAAACTCTTCATCTCATCTGCCTGTGTATCGTCCGCTGTGGACACTGCTGTCCATTCCATCTGGACATGAATGCAGTTCTGCCAGTGGGAGCTGTGTTTAAAGCTATTACAGAGCCTTCTGGTTGGACAGACTGAGGACAGGCAGAGTGACCTTGACCTGTCCTTGGTCCAACTGCGTTTCACGACAAAAAAAAACTCCATGACACCAATCGATTTGGAATGCAGCCCAGACACACAGAAAATGCCACATTTGTCAAATCCAATAAAGTGAACTTTTTTGTGCTTGTCGTCCCGGTATTTCCTTTCGTTAATATATTTTATATGTAGTTATGTATTCCCCTGGTCTTTGATTACATTGTCATTATTATAATTATAAATTTCTCCCTGTTCTCTGTTCCTCTTATTTGTAATTCAGGAGTTTCAGCACAGTGTAGAGTGCTGTGTAATGTTATCTAGAGGAGACAGAGAGTGGTAGAGGGAGGGAGGGAGGGGTGGAGAGTGGGCGAGAGAGGTAGAGGGAGAAAGAGAGGGAAATAAGTCAATGGGTTCTTCCTGGCTGTGGTCCAGTGTTGCGGGAGAAGCAGCATGACTGTCTAACTTTCCTCCATTACAGACAGGACAGAGACCTCAGGGCACTGGCGTGGGGGGGCAAATGCATTATTTGTGTGTGTGTGTGTGTGTGTGTGTGTGTGTTTGTGTGCGTGTGGCCACCTGCTTGTGTGTGCAAATGTATGTGTTTCCGTGCATGTGGGGACCAACTACGGTGTTTGTTTGTGTTTGTGCGTGTATGCCTGCGTAGGCACCCACTAAGGTGTGTTTGTGGGCATAGACTAAGGTGTGTACGTGTGCTCGTGTGTGTGCGTGCATGTGGGCACCAACTAAGGTGTGTTGGTGTGTGCGTGTGCATGTGCGTGCGTGTGCATGCGTGTGTGCATGTAAGAGAGCTAGAGAGGTAGCAAGACAGAATAGGGCATCACACTTAAAATCAATGCTGATTCACGCAGCCATAGCAGAAGATAAAACAGCCCTTTGTCCTTGTCCTGGGGACATAAGTTGTAAATGTGTCATAAAATGCCGTCCAAAGCGGCTAATTCATTGATATTAACTTGGGCTTCGCAAACAGAACAATCAGCCTTCTGGGAACAGCAGACACAGTGACGAGAGGGTGGTCAGATAACCTGATCCCTTTATTGGCCCGCAGGCACTTTGGTCAACCAGCTCAGCATATTGAAAGAATGGTTTCTCTTGCTCCACAAAGGGTTCTTCATTTCAGACCAAAAGGTCCACAGCTAATGATTTTATGAAACTATACAATACAAAATATACATTCATTTAGAAAACAAAAGGCACGGGACATTGATAGAATAACAATGACATTACAAATATTTGGTCACGAAGGTCTCTACATTAGATATAAATTAAATAAATACTAATAAATAGTCGATTCAAAGTTAAAAAAGATTGTGATTACATAAAATAGGCAATATTAAATGAATACATTAATGTAAGACATTTAACCCAGCCATCTTAACTCTTAACACTTTTTCAGAAGGTCTAATCAGAAGCCACATCTGCAGTGCCATCTTCTGGTGTATAATGCTTGTGCACTTGATCCTTCATTTGAGTGTCCACCTGCACAAATAAATGGGGTGGAAGCTTTGTGTTAGATAAAGACTTAAAGCTGCAGTAGGCAAGAAGACCAGATTTGAAAATAAATCTTCCAATCTTCCAAAAGAATAATAATTATGAACGCCTCTCTGCTCCATTCCTCCCTACGTTTCTCCACCATGGAGAAGTGTTGAATTCACACGACTGTGATTGAAAGGCGATATGGATTCCCCCAACCAATCAGGGATGAGTTACCCAGATTTTTTCAGAAATGAGCGGCCTAAAATCTAAATTGCCTCATACAGAGCCAAGTATGCAGTCAACCAGAACAGCTACTCCCAGCATTTTTCAATGGATACTATGGCATTTGACAAAATAAACTAAAGTCATATCTCTTAAATCGTATTTAGAGCATCTTAAAGGTGGACATATTGGTTTGGTTCAGTGACCAATATATTAAGTGACATTTACTTACCATGTCTGGGTTGGACGGAGGTTAGGTCTTGGGTAGACCCAAGGCTAAACCGACAATTAGCGCTATCAACGCCAGCAATGTTGCAACAACTGCAGCAATAATGATATACTTCTGCAAAATAAACACATAATCAACGGTTAGGGTTTTACAATTGAGAGTCATCGCCAATGTCATGTCTAGCTCAACTGGCGGAGAACAGAGGAGCTTTAGAGCTATTGGGGGAGTCTTCCACCAATGCTATGAATGTATACAGTCATGGATCTGTTTAATGCTTAGGACAAAAGCACCTAATAGTATGCTATCAATGTAAAGTAATGGGACGGTCAAAAATAAGTAGTTCCTGATTTCTCATTTCCTAGGAGGCCACAAAAAAGGTTGGTTAAAGATGCATTTAAAGACACTTCTCTATCTTCTAGTCTTGAAGAAATGCCTAACACCACTGTTATCTGCACTGTTTATGTTATTCAGCTATTGTCTTAGGTGACGGTCAGTGACTTTAAAACTTGTGATCACTGTTCATAATCACATTATAAAATCAACCATAACTCTTGCAACTTAAACAATTGTGTAAATTCTATTTTTTTTTCTTATTTTGACAGGTCGCTTGGGAAGGTCAAACCCACTAACTATACAAACCATTTACAACATCACTGGGTTATACACCAATCACTCCAGTTATCTCCAACCAAATCCTGAAAGCCATCCATCCAAATGAATGCCCCTTTTCAAAGCCCAGCTCTTACTCTCCACAGTTTTCAACATGAAACTTGGTTGACTGATGTTTAAGTATAGTTAACGTCAGTTAACTATTCTCATTCCATCAACAGACAGAACAAAAACGCTGGATTGTCAAGCAGGAAGCAAACATTCTAAATCAATACATAATGGTTTTATTTAACACACTTTTTTCACATTAGTTAGAGCAACAACAAAAAAATCAGAAGTAAAATGAAGCTTCATAGCATAGCAAACCATGGATACAGCGAAGATAAAGAAATTACATATATAAAGAAAATAGTTTGTCACAGCAATAATAAAGAATTTCCAGCGCTGTCAACATTTCCTTTACTGAAATAGTTTGACCAGGGGGTCAAACTATTCCCATACAGAGTGTATGGGAGTCACTGATAAAGGGTTTTAACTGACAGCACCCACACAGCTCTGGTCCCAAGGCCTCAGGCTATTACCCTGCACGCCTTCTTCTTGTACAGCACTGCCTTCTTGGTTTCTCCTTTGGCAACGAAAATGTACTCTGCAGCGCTGCTCACGTTCTTCTCTATGTTATTCGTCAGGTTACCCTGGAGAAGAAGACAGGGTTCCTGTTTACATACTTCACAGGGAAATTGGATTGTCAAAAACAGTTAAAAAAAACACATGGCTCAATTCCATTGCATTTGCCCAAATCTTTAAACAAATTAAGCAAATCAAACAATTGAGTGCAAATAGATAGATTATAAGCAGCACTACCAAACATTCTCACTTTAAATTATCATGCCAGCTGTAAACAGTTACACTTATTAATGTGCTCACTAATTAAGCCAAGATAGTTCATCAGCCCACTTTGTGTCAATAAGCTTGGCAAGAGTTGGATTCCTGGCCCACTGCCTCGTTCAGCCCACTTTTGACAGACAAGCCTCAGATCAAATCAACAGTGGAAGTAGGACAGCACAGCTTCTGAACCAGAAATCGGAAGCCAATCATATGCGTCTTTAGTCCTCATGAGCTGCAGCTCCTGCCAGGAAAGTCCCAGAACTAGGATTCCCATTGGATCAGGGAGGTGTGGTGGTGGATGAGCACATGTTGGGGTCAGAGTGCAACACCTAGAGGTCCTCATTCAAACCACTAGTCTTGTAGCTGCGATGCCTGCATGACGAAGTAGCAAATGGCGTTATTTAAATGTTATTTCTACACATGGTACCTGGGTGTCTACCAGCACGGCGACGTCGGTGAACATCTCGTTCAGCTCTCTGATGCTCGACTCCAGGTCCATGATGTCATGGTGCCGGGACTCGATCTCGTTTAGGGCGTGACGCGTCGTTTGGGAGTCCTGGGCCACCTGCGTGGAAAAATTATCGGGTCGCAAATGTGTTGATTTATAATGGAAAGCATTAATGAAAGCACTTAACTAGTCAGTAAGTGTCATCAGTCACCTGGAACAAATCCACTATACTCATCCATGCACAACACATGTTGGACAATAAGGGTCAGAATGGCCTTTAACTAGCCAGCATTTGTTACCTCACTGGAATGATGCTAGAGTTCACTATTACAGCCTAATATTGAATGTTTTATCAAAGTGGTCATATATTCTTGGGACTGTGAATGAACATGTTAGTGGACATCTTTTGGGTTAGTATTACACTTATAATTTTAAGAGTTCGTTAAATTATATTGTTAAATGTATTTGTGATATGTACAGGCAGATCATATCTTTACCCACATCAAATGTGAAGATTGAGGGATTGTCAGACTGCAAGATGGTCTCCAACTCTTCATTTGAAGTCACCTTTCCAGCTGAACAGGAAACAGGAAGTTAGGTCTCTTCCCAGTACAAAGTGGTCAACATCAACAGTGTGGGTTGTAAACGTTTGGTTCATGACTAGCCCAGTGTAAGCAACTCATTTACATTTTACATTTAGCAGACACTTTTATCCAATGTGACAGACAAAAAGTGCCTGTACTGTCGGTACAGTAAGGATGGGGTCAAGGGTCAAGCCCAGGTTAACCATTTCCCTGTACGCAACAAAGATATCTATAATAACACAATGCTAGGTACTATTAGGTGCCAGGACCTACTACATAAAATAAGTGTGTAAGAAGGCTGTTTTTAGGAGAGCAAGAGAGGACCCCTCATCATTAGTAACTAATGCAATAATAACCAATGCAATCAACGCTGGTCACTCTGACAAGCGTTGAAGGTGAAGAAAGGTTGTGAAAGCTTAATCCCTACTGCACAGCACCTTATTCACACCACATCTCTCCACCATTCTATTGTTTATTTAGTTTGTAGTATCATTCCTGTCTGTTGGTGCTTCTGCCTTTAATGGTTTGCAGATGAAAAGACAAACCAAAAAAACGTTAAAAAAGGCAGCGCTCATACTTGATACAGAGCATTCCTTTGTTTAATTCATAGCGTGCATTAGACTGTTCTTCTGATACCAAGAGCAAAGTGCATTTTTTTAACAGACATTATATCTAGGATTGGCCTACAACACAAACCCGTGGCGCGGCCCCTTTAACAACACTGTGTAGCAGTGCGGTGGCGGTTATTCCCTTTGTATCCGAGGAACCGCTGCCGTAGCAACACACCAGCACGGGTGTCTTGTTACAACAGCTCATGTTATCTTCAGAGGTGGAGACTAGGGACACAACCCCCAGCCCTCAGAGCAAATACTACTCCCGCCAGGTTAATGAAAGGATTCAGATGTGTCAACATGGGACACGGCAGATGGTCATAGTGTGTGTGTGTCATAGAGTGTGAGAGAGAGTGTGTGTGTGTGTGTGTGTGTGTGTGTGTGTGTGTGTGTGTGTGTGTGTGTGTGTGTGTGTGTGTGTGTGTGTGTGTGTGTGTGTGTGTGTGTGTGTGTGTGTGTGTGTTTTAACTCACTGATCTCCAGTTGTCTGAGGATTCGGTTCTTGGACTCATCCCTGAAGGCCACCTGTATCTTGCTGTAAGCCGTCATGGCCTCCACAAACTGCCGGGTCAGATCCGAGTGCTACGGACAATATTCAATAGGTTTAAAAGGTCTTGGAATTTCCTTGAAGAGTAGTTTAATAAAAAATTATAAATTAGGCCTTTATGCAACTAAGTAGCAAATGATTCATAGATTTCGGCCATTTAGCGAGTGAAAACGAAAAAAAGATAATGTTTTATCGCTATAGCTTTATGTCCTGTTTTACTTACAATACTATAGAATAAAGATTAACTCTGACTGCCACATTATGCCATTTTCAAACCTTAATGCTGATATCTGAATGTGTATTAACGTATATAGTTAACTTTTTTTTACTAAATGACACAATGCAATGATGCAATCAAATGAAGGACCTGATTTTTCTGTATGCGTTGATCCACTGAGGCATTGTTTTCATTCTCATCAAGAGACAAGCCTTGTTTGATCGCTGTGGGCAGACGCACGTACACACACATAAACAAGTGCACACACATACACACACATAAAGTAGGGTGAGCCATGATTTGCCAGTTCTGCCAGTTTTCCCCGTTTCCTGTTTGACAGTTTGTACTGCTACTCATTTAAATGTCAAATACACACACAGAATAATTTAGGCTTAAGCTAAAGTTCCTTCCATAGAGCAGCCATTTAATGCAGCACTTTTCCAATTCAAAACAATGTGTACAATGTGGTTTTGGATAATGCCGTTTAAAAACAGGAGCAATCCTTACCTTTGAGTTCTGCCTGCACCAGGGTGGAGTCTCTCTTGATATCCTTGTTCAGCTCCTCCAGTTCATGCTTCTTCCCTGAGGAGGGTACGCAAATTAAACCAGTCAAGTCAATGTCATTAAAGCAGGACAACCGGACGATGGAAGAATCTGAATCGAGTCACAACTTCCAACAATCTATTTATTTGGTTTCCTTTTGTTTGATGCATGCCTTTCCGTGTGTATACATTATTGCAATTAGTTCATATACATTGCTCAAATATAAAATCTGCATAGTCGTACACACTTACACACCGCTTCTTTTATACCATTTGCCACACTGCCTTTCAAAGCGCAAAGGAGAAGATCCGGAAATTAACACTCTTGTATACTAAATCACAATCAAATCCAACCGTGAGATACTGAAATATTAAAACCCCTACTTTGCATCTTACGTATTCTACTACTTTGATGTTTGCTTCCATCTCAGTCTCTCTCGTAAGTCGCTTTGGATGAAATCTCCCACTTATAACTACATTTAATGTAAAGTGTTCATTAACCTGGTGTTTACACAACATGATCCAAAGAGGAAGCAAAAGTGGCACCGATACATCTGCAAGGCTAATAATCTTCAACATCATCCACTGCATGGAGCAAACCCTGGAGTAATTCCTGAGGCTGGTGACTCAAAACCAGTAGATGTTTGGGTCCAAAACTAATCACACTGGGGTTGCGAGGGGATATGAACCATTATGTTCTTCATTATATATTCTTATAATGGAAAACTTTTGCCACCGGCTATTTTCTTCTTAATTACTGCATATCATGTTTGCAATGTGCTTTCACACTAAAATACTCATGCAGAAAAATATTTCCTGCTAGATAAAAGTAAAGAAAGTGTACTCTATTTGACTTGCGTCTGTTTAAAATAATGTACAGTATTAGAAACTGAAGACTATATTAATTTGTCGACGTTACACAGCCTTTGTTATTATATGAGAAATAACCCCTCCAAAAACACCATGTGTAGACCTACAATTAGGCTAAGCTAGACAGAGCTACACCCCCACTTATTAGAAGGCCTTCACGGTCAACTATAACAACATACACCTCTCATTCACTTGGCACCATGTTAGTAAGAAGTGTATTGAAGAAATTCAACCAGGTTGCCCTTAGAATGTCACCATAACAAAATAGGAAACAGGCGTTACTCTGCCCCTTGCAGTTTCCCACCAGAAGTTAAGTTACGATATCAATAGTAGTACTAGTGGATCCAAGAGTACAGAGTTACCTTGGTGACGAACTAGGACACACTACTCACTCTGCTCGGAGATCGGAGCGGACAGAATCTCATTGTGTTTCCTCCTCACTTCCTCTACATGAGAAGTGATCTTCAATATCCGAGACTGTACCTCTTTCACCTGCTCCAGACGAGAGAGAGACACACACACACACACACACACACACACACACACACACACACAGTGTTTTGAGTGTAAATAACCCTTTTCCTTTTTCATGTAAGCCTAGTAAAACATTACATGTCAGCAATTATGTACGCCTATCAAGAAGGTAACCACTTACCTTCTTGAAAAAATCGTCCATGTGTGAACTATTCACTCGTTGGATGGACCCCTTGTCCACGTTTTTGCTGACCTGTAAAAAATGAAAGAAAAAGTTAAATGCCAAACATATAGCAAAATCTTAACGTTTTGGACAGCGAGAGTGAACGAGATGAGCAACGGAAAACAGGCGTGTCAAGCGATAAATGAGGAAGACGGTGCAGCGAACATAGTCCAGCAACGGTATATCTACCTACTATCTACCTGCACAACAGGTGTGTTCCCCAACACTCACCTGGGCCAACTCTGCCAAACGATCCCTCATCGCGCGGACATGTGTCTTGAACATGTAGTATGTTTAGATTATTATTTGACGATATAGACTGCCAACAACCGTCATCAGAAACAGCCCTTTGTCACGGCGTCTACCGCTGCACTGGCTGGCTGCTGTATAATCAAGTACGCGTGCACGGTGCGCGCCCCCGTGAAATGGGCTACCCGAGGAGGGACACGCCTAGACCCCTCGTCGGTTATGCAGCTGAACAATAAAATAAGTGATATGTGTGTAATTGTATTATGTGTACAACTTTTTTCTCTGAATTAATGTCCTTATGCTTATTTCTAAAGTCCTAACTTATTGGTCAGCTTCGAGTTCCAGTCTTTCTTGTGTGAGTCAGCTCGAGCACATTATTATAAATGTTCACAATTTGGTGAAATATTTATCTCCTCCTAAATATTAAAAAAATATTAAACTTGAATTGCACTTCGAGTCAATAAAACAGAATAACATAATATACCCATTCAATCAGTTTCAGAGTGAACGTTGTCACAGAGGCAGTATTTCGTATTTGTACCACTAGATGGCGACGATGCTACACATACCCGATGGTCCAGACTGACTAACTACTCTCTAACTTTTCCTACACACCACACACGCTAAACGAATAATGTATAATGTGAGCGAGGAAAGTGTCAAAAGTATGTATTACATTTTATGTGTTGAATATCTCTATAATCGTACTGAAACAGAACTGCCTTGCGATAGAGAATCCAAGGTTATGAGAGCCGAACCAACAAGCATGTCAACGGAAGTAATAGGGAAAATCTTTGGTTGATGGGAAATAATGGTTTGACTTCAGAGCTCCTTTTGGACAGAAGGCTTTATTATTCACCGGGACCAGGAGGAGCTGCTACTCTGAAAACATGAGGCAGAACTAGCACCTGGACTGTTGTTTTTTCCTCTCCAAACCATAGTCATTTCATTATGGCCGCCTTTAGGCTAATTAGCTTAAGCTAATCTCACAGGCTTTACGTGTTGTCAGTCTCCATGCGCTAAACAAAACACTATTCAGACTTGTTGGGAAACATTCAAAAGCCTAGCCAGTCACTGCAGTTTTGTAGCTCGAAAAGCAACACAGTAGCATGAATCACACAAGAAATAAAACATCCATGATTATTTAAACGGTTCTTGGGTGTGTTGGGATTCCTAAAATAAGTTTGATATCAAAACAGGTATACTGTAAGACGAATTAAGCTAAATGGGGCACACAATTCTAGAGGACTATTTATTTTATAATATAAAGCTAAATCAGCCTATAGGAAAAAAATAAGTCTATTGTGTGTTTTTTTGTGTGTAAGTTACTTTTCTTTTTTTTTACTTAAGAACCGGAGGTGGGGGACAGTAAGGTAAACTTTCTGTTACATTTCACATTTACAAATCAGTTTAAGTAATTTCAAGTTTTCCTTTCTCGGTTCTTATCATTCTCAATAACGTTACACCTCCCACTTATAGACCTAGGGGAACTAAGTAAGCACACAATATAAATATGCAATCTATATTTATATCGAACATTGCCGCGATTGATGCTGAAGGCACCTTCATAATTACATTAACCATGAGACTAAACTCTAGATGCTTACGTTTCTATCTACATTTCTAATTAAGTTTAATTTCCCCCACTGGCAAATCTTATTGCTGCAACATCATTCAAAATAAATATAAGAAGTGCAATAGATATCCCAGAATCAAACTCAATAAACAACAAATCAACCGTACAAAACGCTATAGAATCAGATGGTCCACTGTGTGAAGAAATACAGATGAATCTAAGCGATTTGCTAATACAGTTATAACATTTCAGTTATAACAATGAATATACATAAATTAAATACTGTTAAGATCATCATTTGTCCTTTGCGGTGAAGATATGCCCCTTTCACATATGTTGGCGTAGTTTGATAATGAACCATGGGACTCTTCCTCTAAGGTTATAACTTTCAGTTATTCCTTCACACCCTCCGCTCTAGTCAACTGAACATAATTACTTGTAAAGTAGATCGGAGGAACACATAATGTTATTATAAAGGCTTGGATTTACTCTCCTCTCATTAGATTGTGTTGTCTCTTCGATCCAACAAGGAGGAGGAGGAGGAGTAGAAGGTTGATCAGGAGGAGGAGGAGGAGGTGGAGCTGGACAGAAAAGGAGTTGGAGGGAATGCCCTGGTGACAGGTAACAGAGAGACACACATCCAAACATGAGAGGGAAAGATCCATTCTTGTCCAACAGAGTAATGCACTGAACAAAAAGGTGGTATACAAACACACTGTAGGGGACGGATGGTGTGCAGTGTTTGCATACACCTATTGATAAAAGCTGCCTTAGGAAAGTTTTTAATATAGAAAGTGAGGGTAGGGCATTTTCTTTTTTATATTTATTATCCCACAATGTTCTTTGATATTTAATGTTTTATGTGGATGTATGTCCTGTCTCTCAACATCAGGGACCATGATTGAATTAAGTGCTTGCACTTTGTCATGTTTTTTTTCTATCCCTTGGGGATGTCTGTCTTCCAAATAAATCAAAATCAAAGATTTGACAGTTGTAAAGAGAAAGCAGAATAGAGCAAGATTTTGGAACGGATCAACCATTAAAGGGGCCGTTGCTCTCAGCTGTGGAGTAGCGTTGTGCCCTTCATGTTTACAGATGATTTTTTGAGGCTAGATACAATCTAAAAAGGTTGCATGGGTTTCATGACTAAAATGGTGAACTCCTGAAATACGATTGCAGGCAGGCGGAGGAGAATACGTTTAAGGTTGTAACACGGTTTATTATAAAGTTCGAACTAATTGACCTTTAGTATACATTGAATTCGATTTGTTCATATTGCATCCTCTATTGAGCGCCAGATGAATTCAAAGTTTTTTCTGTCCCCGAAAATGTGCCTTACCTAAATGGCTTTACGGTCGATAGGTGCGAAACGCTTAGGCTACATACGTTTTGATGGAGTGAGGTATTAAGTGCTTGTGGCAGTTTTTTATTCCTTACTCTACAACCTTAGAAAGCAGGTTAGAGGAGCGCAAAAGAGTCATGTAAAATAATGTCTCAACCACTATCATCATGCATGCAGAACTGAGAATAAACATAAAGTATTATATACATGTCAAAGTCCCTCTGTTTGAGCTATAGCCAGATATATTGCTGATTTAATAATCCCTTTTATAGACCTAAGCCTTAGCTACTCACACAAAATATTGTGTAGCAAACCTTTGAAGGTCATTAGTCATCAATAGTCTACTAGTTGAATATGCCTATTAGCCTCATACTGGGTTAGTTAATGGCCGTATTGTGCATTATGTGTTTCTTATGGTAAAATAGTGATATGTCAATGATTTTATTACCTCCCTTCTGCAGAAGAAAGCGTATTATCTCAAAGCACATTGAAACAGACTTCTCCTTCTACGTTTGATCCGTACCCTAAACCTCAATGTTTTGGGGAGAGATGTTACTCAACCCTAATAGCGAAAGTGATAGTGATAGCTAGTGATGGTGAGATGGGGAGATATTTATGGTGTGAAGAGATTTGGATAGGTATATAGCTAGTGAAAGTGAGATGGGGAGATATTGATGGTGTGATAGTCATTGGCATAGTATCGTGTAAGTTTACACTATCGTTTTCATTGAAACATTTCAGACTCGCTCTGATAATAAAGTATGATCGTATCGTAAGTGAGATGGGGTTGATATTAATTATGTCATCCTAGCACGGTGAGGGTCAGTACATGGCCCAGAGAAAGCACTGCCTCTTTAAACCTAAACTGTGTCCTGCATGCGTTTTAGGAATGGCGGTAGATCCTATCCAGTCTGTGCAACAATTGGCAGCTAATTAGCCATTATCCCTTAATCACAGTTACAGTCTCAAAGGCCTTAACAGACCAAATATTCATGTCACCCCCCTTTCCCTAGCAAGAAAGTGGGCAAGAAAAAACACCCTCCATTAGCATGGAAGAACTCTCTAGAAGGAATACAGAGTGGGGATCCCTCCTTCTACGGATGGTCAGGAGTGCAATGGATACCACAATTGACATATATACTAATACAAGCAAACTTTTGCTGGTATATTTGCTTGTATTACTATTAGTTTAATAAACATTTCGTTTATTAAAGGAGAACAGAATTCCAAGTTGGCGTGCATCAGATGACTCCCTTTCTAGGTTAAACACATGCTTCACCTGTTAGGCTACAATCCCATTTCCACCCCTTACCCCTTCGCCTTCCCCCTCCCCCTTGTTTTGAAGGGAAGGGGTAAGGGGAAGGGGTAAAGGGTAGAAATTGGATTGGGCCTAAGGCCCCTAGAAATGGGATTGGGCCTAAGGCCCAATCCCATTTCTACCCTCTACCCCTTCCTCTTACCCCTTCCCTTCAAAACAAGGGGGAGGGGGAAGGGGTAAGGGGTGGAAATGGGATTGGACCTAAGTGTCTGTTGTGACATACCCGTCCTCTGTTGCTTACCTGGGCAGACTGTTTACAGGAAAGTGGCCAGCCCTGCGCCACAATAAAAATTGGATTTTAATAAGAAATCTGTGTGGTTGTCAGTGCAACGAGCTAGTCAAAATCATCGGTGATTAATTATAATTGTTGTTTACAATATGGCGTGTTAAACTCTAGGCGGGGGATGTGATTACCTAACATATTCCCGAGCCATCTCCCTGACAGCCATCACATTGGAGAAATTCGCTGGGAACATTGGTTTCCTGCAGAGCGTGTGCTCGCGTTTGGGTGTCGCTCCATAATGCATGATGAACATTATTGGTCTGCTCTGCAGCGGGCCAGCAGACTGACAGAGTGCAGGGAGAGAGGGAGAGAGAGAGAGATAGGGGGAAAGAGAGAGAGAGAGGGGGAAAGAGAGAGAGAGAGAGAGAGAGAGAGAGAGAGAGAGAGAGAGAGAGAGAGAGAGAGAGAGAGAGAGAGAGAGAGAGAGAGAGAGAGAGAGAGAGAGAGAGAGACTCAGGCATTTACTGAGCAGTTGAACTTCGTCTCTTTAAATGATTGCCGGGTGAAGCTGCCTCCACACATGTACAAACTAGGCAAGTTTACCGGATACCCAGTATTTTTAAGTAGCAGTAATCACTACAAGGGGAACGGCGGTTGCATTCGTAAACCATGCATACGTATCCAGTGGGCTTGACACTACACATCATTCACACTCTGAATGATGAATATTAGAATGACATACAGCCAGTGCATTGACACCACAATGAAGGAATATTAATTACATACATATGTACATACATACATGTCCAATGTCCTTGAAACCACTCTGGATTAACATAAAATAGCAAATAAATATGCAACACACGTGATTTGCTGTATTCTATGCATACTTGGACAGAACACAGTACATCTCTTCAGCACAGGGCCTTCATCTCTTCTAAGAAGTAAGTGTGTAACATGGGATGAGGATGATGAAGATGATGATGATGCCTCTAGCAAGGAACTATGGTTCATGTTGGATGTCTCATATCTGACAAGATAAGGACTTGTGTGTGTGAGTGTTTCTATTATTTTATTCATTCAAATTTCATCCTGCATGACACTCTACACCAAGAAGCATGTATGCAGACCCATTGACTGCATCAAACAACACTGATGCTAACGGAGACTGTGCTCTTGACTGCTAGTCCTCTAAATCAGTGTCTCTCTTTTCACCAGATAGTGTGAGGGGAATTGAAAGGTTTGCAGTGTTTCATGTATTTATAGTGACCGGCAGTATGAGGGTTGGAGTGCTCATGTGTTAGTACACAAACACAATCCCTGTCCCTCTTTGTTCTGCTCAAGTAACTGGGCCAGGGCGTGTTTGCTCTATTTGTCTGCTGTATGTCCTTTATATATTCTCTGTATTTTCTAACATGAATTCTCGCCACTTCTAGATTTCTGAACAAAAGAAGGTTTGATAAGTGGATGATAAACAATAAGCAACCTTCCCAGTGCGGCAGTAGTTCAAGTGTGAACGTTGAAATGGAGTCTCTGGAGGTTTACTTAAACTAAAAGAAAAACGTTGTCGATCTCAGTTAGCTTGGAGGTAAGCTTTGGCTTATTGTCACTGAGTTTGAGGATGAAACAACAGCTCAATGTTATAATAAACAAGGTTCCTTTAAGTGTGAACACAAACGTTGAGGAGAGTAAAGCAATGATTCACTATAACCTGCACTGTCGGTTATCAAATGACGTTTCTCCTTGATATTCCAGTTGAGCAATGTTTACACAACAAGACACAATAAAATGTCCTAGTTACCAAATGTCACTGTACTGTCAACCATCTTCTAGCTGTAACACCTTTTAAATGTTCTCAAGTAAAGCAAATAGTATTTTAAGGAAATAATAAGGGCAAATTCTGGCTGGCATGCTGATGGTGGTGGTGGTGGTGTTGGTGCTGTTGGGGGTGTGATGCCCGACGTGCATATAAATTAAAGAAACGACAACCACAAGCAGTCAAATGTTGTGGTGACCTGCAGAGCCCGGCCATAGCCCACGGCCAAATCAATAGTTTGTTTATTGAGCGAAGAGGGCATGCCTCGATTCTGTTTTCCATATCTTTTCACACCCTCTAATTGGACTCTTTCTATCAACACAAATATGATTGCGAAACTCTAAGTTGAAAGAGTCATGTTGAACGCCATCATTATGTCTGGTCTTCAGAACCACTTCATGAGTCCTTTTAGCACTCAGACAAATGGCAGTTATACCTGCATTTACCTGCACCAAGACATGCATATCGATGGTTTCTTGAAATGTCGAACATCCAGCTCAAATGACACACTCTACATCTCTATTGCTAAAATTTTTGAACTGCACTTCTGGGTGCTGTAGTTCTTCCTCATCAACGTCCTCTTTCCCTCCACAATTGTGGTTGTCGTTAAAGTATAAGTGTTATCGGTGGTAGAGGTCAAAACCTATTTAGGACACAAAGTTAATATCCTCAGAATATTGTGTTCCATGTCCTAAACATATGATGTCTCGAGACTTACTCGAAGTCCATTTCTGAAAATGTAACGTTAAGCAATTATCTTACAGAACAAATTAATAGCACGTGATTTATTTTAAGAGAGAGAAAAAGGGGATCATCTAGAGAAACCTAAGGGCACTTAGATGATCACCTGCTTCTCAACAAGTCTGTTCTTGGTAAGCTGAAATAAGAAATTCTCTTCCTTTTGAACAGTTTGGGTTTTAAATGGGTAGTTTTTATGTCCCCAGCTGTTCGTTTCCTCCTCGTTATCGCTGGTTGAGTATCACCTGTATTAAAGGTCCCACGGCATGCCACCAGGTGTGGTGTGATTAGCCGCTACCGTTTTGGAAATGTGTGACGGATAGATGAGCAACGTTTGCTACAGTCCACTGGGTAGGCTGGTAGACTGATCTATCCAGCACACATCTAGGTGGACACGCCCACCTGTGATGTCATAAGGGGCAGATTTCCAAATCGGCTTCTACCGGCTAATCGCACCACACCTGGTGGCATGCCATGGGACCTTTAATCACTAATTGGTTGGGTCCACCAGATCCATTTGTTTAGGTCCTCAGTTTCATTGGCCTAAGGCCAATGAAAACCCAGTTTTTTATCACAGAATACAATTATTTTAAAAACTCTGGCCAAAGTGGAGATTTCTGATAACGCCGGTTATGTGTTGTCGTGTCAACTGGGAGAAACTGGGTTTTTGGTTCTCAAGCGTCACATTATGCGCCAATAAAATGCTTAACGTCATGTGAGCTCCCTTGTTTTCAAAGGCACAGGAAGTCGCTTGTGTTATTCGTTGTTAATTCTGAGGATTCTGATTGGATTGCATGGCTTTATCCTTCTCCCTACACTGCCGCCCATAGGTTTGGCATAGTTATAATGGCGCTCGACGGCGTATTCATGTGGGTTGATGTATATTACAACTTTTTTGAAAACGATGTTGTTTGAAAACGGAGGGGGGGAAATATTTGTTTCACTAAATACCCTGCTATGTATAAACGTAGCCTCACTCTCCGTTTCCCTGTCTGTAATGCCAGGATCAGACAACACAACATATCTGTCTTTCACGACGGTCACCGGGACATGGGCCGGAGACGAGCTACACGAAACATAGAGCACAATGCTCTGTCTTCATGACTTGGCGACAAGCTGAGGAGAGGCCGATAGTCAATTGATCAACGTCAGTGCACAATAGGGATGGGCAAAACGATTCTTTTCCGGTGATCAGTTTTTTCAGTTCTTTTCACTATCACGATTCGTTCCTTTGATTCGTTCCTTTGATTCGTTCCTTAAGTCAAACGATCTGTTACGTCATTTGTCAGGGAATCGTAAATTATGGAATAAAGGTTAATCAACCTGCATGTAGCCTACTACTTTCTAATGTTCTGGTGAAATTACCCAATAAGTGGAAATATTAAGCATGTATATAAAGCACATACGTGCCTTTTTTTCATAAATATCCTTAATACATAATGGGGTGCAGTAAGAATTAAATGGCGTCTTCCAAGTAGCGCTAATAGGCAGTGAAGCACGTAAGCAAGCAGGAGCAGCACCATTGTGCGAATTCCCTCCTAGACTGAACGAGACCCGTAAAGGTAGGTAAAAACAATACAATTTATTAAATTATTAGCAATTGTGATGTAGAACATAATAAAAGTAAACCATAAAGTGCTTGCATGATATTGAAGCCTACAGCCAACAACTATTTTTAGTTAACTTGGGGCCTGTGGTGGTGCCTTATCATTTGTTTACCCATGGGCAATGGCAACGCAATTGCTACCTGCTGTAGTACTCTCATTGGCTGAATCGTTGAGAACATTTTAGACTCAATCAATATAAGTTTGCAGGGAGACGAAGCTCTTTTAATTTGTATATTTTATTTACGTGACCATATTTTTGTTTTATGGTTAAACAAAAAAAGAATCAGTTCTCTTGTTTTGGGAATCCGTTCTCGTTGTTCACCTTCGGGATTCTTTCCTTCTGGCCGATTCGTTCACGACCGACCCATCACTAGTGCACACGAAGTAGTAGGAGTTGTCAGTCAACACGAGAAAAGTCCAAATATTCAGGCTAGACATTACGCCCACAAAATCGTGTTGTAATATGGCCGGATTTGTGTAGTCTGATCCTGGTTGTACTTAGATGGCTTAGATGGCTCATTTCAACCAAATTTGAGTTTTGGCTAGTTTTGAGTAATTGCTTCAACCTCAAGCCTCAACATTTGGGCCTCAATCACATGATTAATCCCATTTTGCTGGTCGGGGTCTCGGTGAGACTGCCGGTGGTGCTAGTGGGGCTGGTGCAGGTGGGGGTGGCGCTGGCAGGGTGCTGGTGGGGGTGGCTGAGCCCCTGGGTCCTGTTCCTCCCCAGCTCTGGAGAGGAAGCAGGTGATGGGTGGACTGCAGCCTCCGCAGGTACCTCTGGTATTCCACAGACGTGCTTAGAGCGGTGACGGAGGATAACGGAGATCCGTTAGGAGTTCAGTGAACCTCCAGGGCCCAAGAAAACGTCAGCCGTCACAGCGGCAGTCGAGGGACGCATAGGGAGGAACGTTCAGGCTGATCGGTGTCCTCTCCCCTCGAGGGGGACCGTGCTGAATTGATAATGCACCAGGGCTCACTTTGTATTACTGTATCTGTACGATATACTGGATCAGTGTGCACTGTACTAATTGGCTTGTTTATCATCAGTGGGTGGTTGAAATTCTTTGAACGTGTATAAAAATCACCTGTTGTGTCTGCTGTGGATGCTGTGGATGCGAGCGGCATATTTTGAACAACATTACAGTGCGCTCATCATTAGTTTCGAGCCACTGCACATCTTGGAGCCACTTTTTGGAAAAAAAGGCTCCATTTGCCTTTTCTTTGCAGGTGGCGAAACACCGAAGTAGCTGCTCAAGATATTTAGTTGTTTTTTTTCAACATTTCCCACAGTCTACCCCATTCAGTGGTGACAAGATAAATGTGTTTTGTTTTGATGACCTGAAGGTTAGCTATGCAAAAGCGTGGCAGTGACAAAAGTAATGTTACGCATCCCTGATTATGAGCGCATGCATACTTGCATACCAGTTATGTGCACCCCTGTTTATAGTATATATAGCTACATTTCTAAAACATATGCAAACTAGTGTCACTGTTGTAAAAGGGAGATGGGTGTTTGAAGACGTCAACACTAGATGGCAGTGTGGTTTGAAGTGTTCAGGCTATTTAGAGAGGTAGGAAATCATCCTGCAGAAGTACAGCCAACCAACATCAGATTAATTGCAGTTGTCGGTTTTTTCGCTGGCTGGCTAATGCGGCAATATTGAGTCCCAAGCGAATTCCACTGTCTGCACTCGATGGATGGATGAATACCTTCATCCAATCCATATACCATTTACCATTGACACAAATAACCTCCAGTTTATGCATGCTTTGAATGCACCACCTTGACATTTTTTGCCCATAAAGCCTGAGGTTCAACTTACATAAGCAAGCATGTGTTGAATGAATGTGCACAAAGTAGCCACGGAGTGCATTTCATGATCCACTGTGGAGAATGCTGTGTGTTTGTGTTTTTTTAATGTGTGTGTGTGTGTGTGTGTGTGTGTGTGTGTGTGTGTGTGTGTGTGTGTGTGTGTGTGTGTGTGTGTGTGTGTGTGTGTGTGTGTGTGTGTGTGTGTGTCTGAATGCTTCAAAGGAGCTACCTTCCTGGGAGCCTCATGGCGGAAAAGTAGTGATACTGAGGCAGTGATACTAAAGCCTTTTACCCTAAACATGACTCTTGAGATGAACAGAAATACAACAGTCGAGCTGCAGTTCTATTTCTTAAGCAACGCTTGAAGGTACTGACTTTAGTAAATGATGACCATTTTATGACCTAATTGTTGTCCTTTCTGATTTTCTTATTTTTCCCCCTTTGTATCTTGTTGTGGTTCTTGTTCTTGTTCTTGTTCTTGTTCTTCTTCTTCTTCTTTGTCTTCCATATGTTGACAGAGATACATAATATAACTGCTGTGGGGACCGAAATCCTTTCATATGTACGTACCCTTGTGCGAAAACATGGACGGAAGGAAGAAAATAATATTTGCCGTTCCCTTTTCTGGTGAATTATGGGCTGATCAATTGAGCAGGACTCATGAGTTGTGTGCATTATTAGTCTAAAAGTAATATTGTCCCGAGTCCATTCCAAATCCTCACCATAATAATAATAAGATTAATGAGCTGCGGCCTCATCCATGTGTTCCCCATAAATACGATAAAACAACACAAACAGCGTCAGAATCCAGGGTCCCAAAGGAGAAGCATTAAATCAACCAAAATAATACATGGAAAAAAAAAAGAAATGAAACACTGCTACTCAGTCACAATGAATGCCTCGCTTTGAAAATGCAGGAGACATTTGATATCATAAACCCTAATAGTATCAGGACAAGCGGGAGGGGGGAACCCATCCCTGAAGATCAATCCAGAATATTTTCCTCTGTGTGTTTACTTGCATCCACTCAAGTGGATGCCTTTCATTACAAGGGAAATTGCTTACAACATAAATAAATAAATATATAAATAAATGCAATTAGTGACTGTGAGATTTGGGACTCAACTCGTGTGTCGCCGCCGACACGTCTAAATGAGGGCTACCGCCCGGGTGTAATCTAGATACCACGCAGACACAAGCGGAAGGTGAAACGGGTTCATGTGAGAGGAAGCCATGTATGCTTGTACAGACTGGTGATAGAAAATCGCTCCACATAACAACAGCAAACCACCTACTCCTGAAAGTTATAATATCATTAGTGGGATACCGTCACGATCACATGTTCCTCGTCTTGGTCCGGTCTTGACTGCATGTGGACACTGATTAGATGTATGTGTGTTTCAGGTATTTCATGTCTAGCAGAAGTCAACTGTACATCTTTCAACATCATTGAAAGATGCCTACGTTTATCGGGACTTCTTCTGTATTTGCACTCATTTTGGATCTTGTTTTTCTCATACACTGCCTTCACAGGTTGTTGTTTTTCTCTTAGAACACCTTTCATTCGTTCTTAACCCTGATTGATTTTAAGAGGCACTCTTCTCTCCTGGTTCGTGGATGATGTCATGTGTAGTGGGAACATGTGATTGCTGCATGGTTCCTGTGAGGCTCCGCTGGGGCTTGTGCTCCATCACTGTAATTACAGCCAAGCGTTCCCATCTTTTATGTATTGGTACCACAGCGCCCCACCAAACCACTAATTATAGGGCAGCCAACGTTTCCGTGTCAAAGATATAAAGAAAGTTTATTTTTCCTAAACTTTTTCGAGTCTAGGAAATACTTATTAGTGGGCTGGTAAACCCAAAATTGTTGTTTTAAAACATGGTAACATATCTTAACATATTAATCTATGCCCTTTAGTTACTAAAGTAAAACTAAAGTTATTTTAGTGTACAAGGATATAAAAACAAGTGTAAAACTTGTGTAGAATCCAATGTTTGTGTCATTGTCTGCCAGCATCTGTTGGAACTCAGCATCTCCGAACTCAAGTTGCGTTATCTTCGTGTGCCTATTAAGTGCCTATTAACTACACAATTCAATGTCATGACCAAGGGACAACGGCATTGAGGTGTGCGTGTGTGTGGGGATGTGTGGAGCTCTGTCTGGGCACCGTTTGATGTTGATTTATGTGTTCGAGAGAGGATTTAGCTTCTCAGACCTTTATAATATAACAACGTTACTAGCTTGAAAGAAGGATTTTAAAGTTGGCCTGAGTCAAAACCATGGTGATAACCCTCCTCCTCCTTAGAACTCTGAGCCCAAAACCCTATTTTATCTCAGTGGTCTAATGTGGGCTGAAGCAGAGGGTACACTTACACTCTAAAGCTTTTATGGTAGTCTGGGGTATGTTATACGTATGGAGAGATGAAGCGATTAAGGCTGCATATTTTACCCCCAGGTTTGAGGTTGAATAGTCATTACGAGACTAAATCTATCCATTTGTGACATCACAAGTGTGAGTGCCCTCCCAAATGCTTGATGGCTAGATCGAGGGTAGTACGGTTAAGTTTATTCACCTCCCCGGTTGACTGTTAAGCAAAAGGTAGGCTCGAGTTCATCTTTCCATCATACATCCTGCTTAACCGTCCCACTTGTGATGTCATAAGTGGATACGATTCGTAAATAAAGACTCATCAACCTCACACCTGTGGTAAAATGAACCTTAGTACCATTAACATAAGATCTTTTCATCTTCCCTTCCAGTTCTCCCACTTTGTTTTTCCTCCTCGAAACGGACCAAGGCCATGATGTTCAATCTCCTCCATCGACCGGTGTCATCAAAAGGGCTGCCAATATCCTGTCCTTCTTAATTCGTGTATGTACATGTCTGCCCTCTCCTGCAGCGCACTCTCCCCCATGCATAATGTATTTGGCCCCTTAGTGAGATGACAAGATGGTGGAGGAGGAGCAGGCAGAGCAAGGGCATAATCATAAAAAGCCCAACAGGGATGATTAATGTCCGGGGTGTCGAGGCTCAGAACAAGACAAGAGGGCTGAGGTTCACGTTGAGCACTTCTGAAGGATCGTTAACCCCCCCCCCAGCCGCGCACACACACACACACACACACACACACACACACACACACACACACACACACACACACACACACACACACACACACACACACACTCAAACGAGGTGGGCCGTGGCTGTTCATGTCCCGGATAAACGTTTGTCAGATCCCACCTGCTGGTGGCAGTGTGCGTGTGCGCTCCTCTCATCCCTAATCCCTAATCCGTTGGCTCCCAGTGGAGATGCGGCTGCGGTCCGCTTTGATCCCTGTCTGACGCTCTCTAAGGGCTCCTTGATGTGTGACGAGGGTCCAGGTGTCAGGCTCGGATGGTGCGTTCGGAGCAGAGGCAGAACAGGCAGCCCGTGCTTTCCAGTAAACACTTGGTTGTTTGTTTAGATTCCTACCACAAAGCTGGCGGTTACCAAGATCGGACTTGGACGGCAAATGCGATGAGTCTGAAGTGTGTTTTTAGTGTGATAGGCAGCCCCAGTCCAGTCCAGGTGATACCCTGAACTTTGTAGAGGTTCAGGAGTCAATTTCTTATCTAAAGATAACTAAATATATATTGGCAATTTTTTATTGTCCTCTTGCTTTGTGCCACTAAAAATAACAAAAAGTGAATACGTGATGCAACCCATTTGTGGAACTGCAAACAAAATTTAAGTCCACACAAAAGAAAGAATTCTGATATAGATATAATATAATATTTTAATATATTAGCATTTATATAGAGCAGAATTCAATACAAAGGTAGAGTGAAGTAAATCACTTCTACATATTAAGATCTTCTTCATTGAATTTTCATGCTCTCTCTTCCTCATATTTGGCTTAGCAATTTTTTTTTTTTCGTTATATCATCAGTATTCAAACTTTAGTAAAGTGTTTAAAGGACATATCTTTCCCGTAAGACTAATCAAAGCATACAATTCCATATTCCAGACAGTATTGGATAACCCAGTGTGTGTCTTGAATGCACACTTTAATATTTTTATGGTTTTGCTTGCATACATCTAACAGTGCGTAGATCAATCTCAACATTAATGAGAACACTGGAGACCCTGTTACATTCAGCCGGTGAACAGAATAGTAGTAATTGCTGCCCTGAGCTTAAAACCCTATTTCTATTACGATCCCATATAAATGTTGCATGCCTCCCTGGTTATTAGGCTGGTGCCATCGATCGTGTGTCTCCACTATCCTCATCCCTTGAATAGATGATAAGGTCACGCTGTGACCTTGCATATATATATATATAATTGGTTCAACATATAATTTAAGACGCACCTTCGGGTTGATTTGCACCCTGCAGTAAAGACTCCCAGTACTTGGTCCTAGTTGTTAAGTGAATGACTGTAATTGGTTGGTTGTGGTTGTGTCGCTGTGGTGTGCTCGCTCGGCTAGCTGCCTGAAGCGGACCACCCGTTGTCGCTCAACCTGCGTGGGGCGGGGCGGGGGGGGCACACGCATGAAAATGATGCAGTATGGAACCGATACGTGCTGTTGGAAGCCCAACAAAACAGTATGAATCCACAGAAAATGGTTAGACAAAAAACACGTGCCATCTCTTCAGCGTCCCTCGCTCTCTCTCTTTCTCTCTATCGCTCTCTCTCTCTTGCTCTCTCTCTCTCTCGATCCCTCTCTTGCTCCTTCTAACGCTCTCTCTCTCTCTCTCATGCTCTCTCTATCGCTCTCTCTCTCGTACTCTGTGTCACTCTCTCTCTGGCTCGCTCTCTATCGCTCTCTCTCTCTCGCTCTGTCTCACTCGCTCTGGCTTGCTCTCTATCTCTCTCTGTCTCTCGTTCTCTGCCATCCCGACTCCTACTTTGCTCTTAGTACGTTCCTTTCCTCCTGCCTCTCTCATTGTTCATTCTTTCTGCCTGCGCTCAGTTCTTGCACAGATAACTAGTACAGGGCTCCTGCTGGCTTCGTGTTATGGGGTGGCAATGTCATGTTTTCTGCTCACACGGGCCCATTCAAACAATATAGTGAAAACGTCGGGATGGAGAGAACAGTGAGGGTAAATAAGAGAATACGTCTCTCCTTACATCTGCTCATGGACTTCTATGGAACGCTGTCTACTTAGTGTGAAGTTGTCGGCCTGTTGCAAGCTCACATGAAATCTGTCGCTGAATAACGGAAATGTAAATGCAAAAAGGAACACGGATGGGAACTGAACCTTAGACTTAAAGGGACTCATACCTTTGTTGCATTTGAGAATTACAGCACATTCAAATCATCCCGCCTTCCTCCAATGCTCCACCCCCTAAGCGTTATTTTTTAGAGTACTGTAACGACCTCGCCGGTGACATAATGATGTCGAGTCATTAGTAGTTGAAGGTAGTTTTAATGAACCAAAACCAGGTCACTGAAACCCGTAACATTGTAACCAACGGCAGAAAACCGACACAAAACAAACCCCGGTTACCCCGGCAACCCCCAACACGGTCTCACTCGCGTGCAGGCCCCCACCCTCCTGTTCTTCCAAGGCCCTCCCCCAGCTGACCTAATGATTCGCCCCCACGCTGATTGACAAGAAGAACATTACAATACATGCACATAGAACAACTGGCATAGCGGACAACGAAATATAATGTAACACATAACACACAAACTATTTAACTGTCCCAGGGTCGCTACAGTACAAAAGTTCTAGACTCCAATGGGTTATGTTTAGACTCCCATCGGTTATGTTTAGACTCCCAGGGGTCATAATATCTACCAGGGGTCTAGTAAACAAGAAATTTAGCAGGTGGCTCACTGTAATTTTATGGGCTTCGTGTGATACCGTTTTGAGGCCCCATGTTGAAGGACAGTGGTCCCACTGAGTATAAGAAAGGTGTATGAGCATTACAAACAGAGTAGCGGGACAACGTAGCGTCTGAGGCCGAAATGGGTCCCCTAATCGGACTGAATGGTGCGGTTGGGTGCCAACGGTCTGGAGGTCTTCCTGTAGCTCCAGAGTAGCGGGACAACGTCGCGTCTGAGTCCGAAATGGGTCCCGTAATCGGACTGAGTGGTGCGGTTGGGTGCCAACGGTCTGGAGGTCTTCCTGTAGCTCCAGAGTAGCGGGACAACGTCGCGTCTGAGTCCGAAATGGGTCCCGTAATCGGGCTGAGTGGTGCGGTTGGGTGCCAACGGTCTGGAGGTCTTCCTGTAGCTCCAGAGTAGCGGGACAACGTCGCGTCTGAGTCCGAAATGGGTCACGTAATCGGACTGAGTGGTGCGGTTGGGTGCCAACGGTCTGGAGGTCTTCCCGGAGCTCCAGAGTAGCGGGACAACTTCGCGTCTGAGTCCGAAACGGGTCCCCTAATCGGACTAAGTGGTGCGGTTGGTTGCCAACGGTCTGGAGGTCCTGAGAATCATCCAGGGGAGCGGGACCACTTGGCTTCTGAGGCCGAATCGGGTCCCCTTGTCGGACTGAATAGTGCAGTTGGTGGCCAACAGTCTGGAGGTCTTCCTGAGGCTCCAGAGGAGGGTAACTCTGTGAGTCTGAGTCCGAGATGAGTCCCCTAATCGGACTGAATGGTGCAGTTTCAGTACGCCGTGGACCACTTTGGTCTGCCATCGTCAGTCGCTACTCGCTACTGTCTGCCGTGGAATCAAAACAAACCCTCTAGTTGAGGACGCGCCTTGATGACGCGGGCCCGAATGCGCCACAAGAAGCAGACGGAAAACGTTATATATCCATGCAGCAAACAGACAGGTCTGTCGGCCAATAAGGTCATTCGGTCCGAAGAATTTTATTGGTTGAAGTTTTAACTAAATATTATGAGAGTAAAATAATTGTTTGTTTTTACTCCTGGTGGGTCTGTCTTGCATATTAGAGTGTTATTACCTTATTAATACCAATTTAACCTTATCCAAAAAAAGTGTAAAAATGCAACAAAGGTAAGAGTCCCTTTAAGGATTTATTATTCCTTGATTGACTTCATTGAGCCTCAACAGTTTGGTGAGGCTGCATCTGTCGGTATTCCAGCAGACGCAGTAACTTGGCACTTTTTCTCTGACCATTAAGGACAATGATATCATCAAGCATAGTAGCTAGCTGCTGGTTAGCAGAGCATTTAGTACAACGGCTGGCAGAGCAGCTATCTTATGAGCTAGGGAAACGTCCAGCAGCAAGCAGAGTAGCTTGTGGAACGTCTAGCAGAGCAGCTAGCAGAACAACTAGCGGGCTGCAAGCAGAGCATTGAAAGGGGGGATCACTTGTCACAGATTTCACCATAGCGACCGTCCTGTATTATTTATTTGTCATCGTTAGGCCTTTGTGCGAGGGGCCGGCTGTCGGCGGTCCGCCCCGCTCTCCCTCCTAATATGAACAGATTCCGCTAGGGCTCCGGAGACGTATTTAGTATAGTTTTTGTTGTTTTTTATTTCTTCCTTAAGCCTCCCTCAGCTTATCGTTTGTTGTCACAGTGATTCATGGGGCCTCGGCGAAGACATGCCCGCCAGAGTCCCAAGCCGTCATGCACACTCCACAATGTGTTATTCGGGTGAAAGCAAATCCACTAAAGAGAAAAGCCCAAAAACAAGGGTGGTGTTCCCTCCATCTTTCTTCATCTCACTCTACACAGAAGTGATCAGAGAAGATGGATGCCAAGGACATGAAATTATCCAAATGTAGAATTATGTACTTGTTTTTATCAAGTGAATATGTAAGGCTGTGATGGATGCAGCTATGTAGAGTGCAGTTACTCTCAAGAGTAATGATGTACTGCCGGCTCCTGCTGTGTGTGTTGCTAAAAGTGGACCCAGAAAAAGACTCATACCCCACAAAGACGTGTGTGTGTGTGTGTTTGCCATCTGCTCGTATGGGACAGTGTACAGTACTTACAAACGTGTTCCTGGTACATTGTTTCCCAAAAGTTTATTAGGCAGTCACTGCCCTCCACCATCCCTCACATGCTCGAGTCTAGGCCAAAGGAAATTTAAAACCTTCTCACAGACGGTGGAAAAATTTATCCTAGAGAGAGTTGGATTGCTATATTGGTCTACCAACAGAACAAATATGTTCCCCTCCCAGACCAGATAGTACCACACCACATTGGCCTCCCTTACACCATTCGCCGTGTGGGAGACTGCAGCTGACAATCAATCTTCAGTAACAGCTCACTCTCTAATTTCACACTAGCTTGTTTACTCAGGTTGACAATAACTCCTGATGCGGTATTGCACTTAATAATAATGGTACCCACCAGGGGGGTTATCAGCCAGAATATCCTGTTATGGATTGGAAAACACCTACGACTCATCACCTTACTGTTTGCTCAGTGAGCTGATGGAACAAAAGCTAAACAAGATAAATGGGTAATTGCATAGGAGTTCTCTTTCCAGACGCCACATTACGTTCCTCCTACATTTCAGTGATTCCATCATCCCGCATACGATTGCCAACTCTGCTTCCTAGAAATGTACCTACCATACTACACTTGTCAAAAAGACGAAAGAAAACATATATATGTATATAAATTAGTGGTGGGCATAGATTATTATTTTTTTAATCTAGATTGATTCCAAAATTAATCTAGATTAATCTAGATTAAAATGGCAAACGGCAAAAAATCTGTTTGTTTACCTTAACAGCGGTCAATTATACTGGGGAATGGTGATTTATCAAATATAATTCACCGCCGGAAGTTGTGAAGTGCCCATGCAAGTGAACGGAGCATAAACAAAAATAATTGACAGCTGAACGTTGGGAAGGCCCATGCAAGTGAATGGAGCAGTCTACAGCATTGAGAAAAGCCGTGTAATAATCCATAATAATGTAAGGTTTAGAAGTTAAATATTTGAAAGTTGTAGAATAAATTAATATAATTTATATTGGAGTTAATTTGCTAGAAATGTACTTACAATTTTTAGTCATTTAATCATTTACATATTTATGTTACACAATTATTACATATTTACATGTTTACATATTTAACACAGTCAGGATATTCTGTTGAATCTGCCGCTCTGATTCCCTCACGTTTACCTCAGTCTAAATTCTAGCTTCTGATTGGTTAGTTCAGTCTCGTGATGGGTCCGAACAAGGAAGGGTTTGAAAATAGATTAACGGCGATATTTTTTTTTTATCGCAAGATAAAAGTTTTGCGTTAACGCAGCCGTTAACGCCGATAACGGCCCACCACTAATGCAAATACATATATATATATACAGGGTTGTCCCTAAATAATTTAATATGTATTTCTGAAAGTTGAACAACGCTCTGGGGAAACCAGTCTCTATATATTGTAACATTGTTCCCAGTAAGTTTGGTGGGAGGCCTTCCGAGTTATTAAACAAACAAATAACAGTGTTCTGTCCACTCTAACAGGCTGTGCAACTTCATCATGGGAACTAGCTTGGCATAGCTGGGAAGTAAAGACCTTGCTGGGTCTGTTGAGATTCGGAATAAACTAAAAGATCAGAGCAAAAATCAGCAGGAAGTTCGCCCAGTTACAAGCCTAGCTAATGAGGCCTGGGAATTTGTCCAAGGTAGCGATGACCTTAGAGGGACATAGCTTACCCCAATTAAGAAAATCACCCGTCGTCAGAAATCGTGTGATTTCCGTACTATGTTTGTAGGAACGTGTAGTTCTGTCTTTAAGGGGACATCTGATTGAGCTTGCCTCAAGAGGTCACCATCACCGCAGGTCAATAAATCCGGGAAAACTGTGGAGGAAACTTATTTTTGCCACTTCTATCCACAATCCTTATCGGTTTTGTCACTATCCCCAGAGCTCCACCGTTGCTGAGGAAGGGAACATCAACAACAACAACTGATCACCCACACTTTTTTTTCCTAACCATACATTACATGCAATTAAATATACATACATGTATCTAGTCTACATCACATGGAAGTGCATGTATCATGTCCGACTTAAAAAAGAAATGTTGAACAAAGTACGTGGGACAGCTGGTGATTATTAATTCCTCTTCATACAGATTGTCATCAATTGTATCCAAGTCTGAGAAATAACTGATCCCCAGACATCAGACAAGTCCAATCACTTTCAAACAAGACGTGGAATGCATGGGAATGTGAGTCGAAAGTTTTCGGGAAGTAATAACTTTCCACAAAAGCGCCGCCATGGATTTAATCAGTGTTTATCATTTTTCTCAGTGTATTCTGGAGCTCTAATGGTAAAGAGGAGAATGGTGTGCTCACACCGCTTCCCATTACTATGGCCTAGTCGCCCAGCAGGCCTCCTGATGAAAACTTGGTTTAAATCTGTGATTTTGGTTTAAAGCTGTGGGGATGCCAATTTGGTCTCTCCCTTTAATGGCCACCTTCTTGAAATACCGATGCTGTCTTTCAAAGCACTTTCACCAGCATGACCATATGATAAATAATGCACTGTGAGTGACATGTTGGTTTGATGATCACCAAATTCAGCCCTTATGTCTGGACTCTTGGACAGAGTTAGGATCAGGATTTTCACTGAATGTGCCATGCAAACATCTGCTATTTCTCGGAAGGATTAACAGTTTGAACAATACATTGTTCAATCTAAAAGGGTAGCAGCCTAAAAAGCACCACTTCGGTGAAGCTGAGCCAACCATATCGGAATGCTGTACAATTATCTCAGAATGATGGCCTGGTTTGTTGGCTTTATCGGTGACCTATTAGTATCATGTTCAATTCTCTATTGACTTCCTGTTTAATTACGTGTTCCACCTTTATGAGCTCTGCACACAACATGTGTCAGGTGTAATCAGGTGTAATAATTTCATTCACACCGCTTTTATTATGATATACTTTATAGAAATTCCCAGGACTCTGGTAGCAGTTTTGGAACTTGATCTTCCGTATTGAACGAATAACTAATCTATTATCCCACATAACTACGTCCATCCTTATTTATCAAAGTGAGTTTAACTTTTTTTTTTTACATACGCCACGTGTTGAACCACATACGTCAATTGAGAGTATCATTAAATATATGGTTGTACTACTTCTACTTTCCTACAAAGTCACAGAGAGCTCTTTGAATTTCAGAAATTCTGAAAATAAAATCATTACTAAAAGTAGAACATATCAAATATTTTTCATCAAAAGTTCTCTCTCTCGCTCTCTCTCTAGTTCATGATCTTGCTACTGCAGCAACAGAACCTTCTTTACTTTTGCTTTCCACTTCCCCAGAGAGGCGAGAGAGATTTTGTTTTCCTGCTGTTATGATACTATCCCCCCTCTATCTCTTACTTTACCTCTTCCCCTCAGTGGTTCCCGCTGTGAGCACGCCAGTGATAGAATCGTTTTTCGGCCCTGGCTTTCCAGTGTGTATGTGTGTGTATGCGTACTATGTGTTTGTGTGTGTGTGCTTACTTGTATGTGTGTGTGTGTGTGTGTGTGTGTGCTCTTTCATTGGGTCTCAGAGTGCTCTGCTCTATATCCAGTTGGGAGATCCAAATGCAACTGTAGTACAGCCACACATACACATGGTCACACACACATACACAGACTAGCACCTATTATTCCATAAAGATGTGACTGACCAATTGAACACAACCGTCCAAAACCTTTCTTTCTTTTACTTAAAAAAAATAGAAGGCTTTCAAAAAAGCTTGACAGGAAAGCTGAGTGGATCTCAGCAGGGAGTGTCATCATTGTTCTCTCTGCCTCCTCATTCTATTCAACAACTCATTCCTGCCAGCCATCTCTTGCAAAGAACAATTGTATCGCCTTCAAAGAGAATTCCATATTTGGCTGATGCCAGTAAGGTAAAGAGGTAGCTGTGAACACTTTCATTACATACTGTACAGCGCTCTGTCTTTCTCGCTGTCTCTCTGTCTAACTAGAGCATCTTCTTGTCAAGGACAAGTTGAAAGGTAACAAATCGAGGTCTCAAACACTATTATTTCACATTACCCATTCAAATGAAACTTTCAAATAGCAATATGCAAAATTGCCTTAATAATCAGAGTTTGGCTAGCAAGATAACTATTTTTGAATCTGCCAAACACAACGCAAAGAGAAAAATGATTGATTTTCTACACATCTCACAATTGATTCAAGAAAATCACATTGCTTAGCTGTTGTCATTGACAAAGAACTTTGTCCATTTCATTTGCTGTTTTTTGTGTGTTCACTGTGTTCATTGTCTTCCAAGATAATTGATATTGCACTTCACTCATCAATAATAAAACTGACATTATTATTTTATATCTCGCTTTGTGAGGACGGGAGAATCAGTAAGTTTACCCCAACTATTATGATCTAATACATCAGTACAAGAGGTCCATCATAACGCTTGTTCTCCTCAGTCTACAGGATGTGGTTGGATTGCGTTCTTGGCCATTGAATGCTCCAAACATTGAGAATGATCTTTCAAAATAATAAAAAAAGTTCAAATCTAGTTAGAACATTTTGGTTGCATACAAGCAAGTTTATCTTAAAAAAAGTTGTTGTATTGCATCGGTATTTGTTAGCCTGGGAACAAGACGAATCTCACAGGCTCATGTTTAATTTGCTCTGCAGATAAGGTCTGGCTTCCCTCCCATCCAAAAAGATTTTTGCCCGGTACGAGATAGACCGACCAATCACAATAGTTCATCTAACATGAGGCAGGATAAATACAATGGCGGTGCAGAGGAGCGCCATAGAGGCATTTTCAACAACAACAAAGATGGCAAACAAAAAGCTGTCGTTCGCTATCGAGACAGTATTAAACAAACTGGACGGTATATTTTCACTTAAAAAAGAGCAAAAGACTGCACTTTAAGCTTTTGTTGAGAAGAAAGATTCATTTTTTGGTTGCTCAGTGCTGCATCACCCATTACGTAGCTGTGATTGGTTGAGGGCCTATCCAATTGCGTCCAGGGGCATTTTGTTCTTCGCCCGTTATTTAGCCCCCCTCGATGCCATGCAGGTATTAGTATCTGTGCTTATTCTAAATGGTGGTTGATGTTGTTTGGTGACAAGGATTGTAAACTTGTAACCTGATGTCATATACACACACTATGTTGGCCATACAGTCTATCCTAGCTTATACAGCAAGAGGAAAACGTCCATAGGACTGGCACTGCGGTAGTTCCCTTGGTTCCTCATTATTAAAGGGCCAGGCACCAATGGCGGCAAAATTTGACTCTTTTTCCTGACTTACACCGCCCAGGTATTTACTCTGATGTGAGGAGGTGCTGCAGTGTCTATCACAAACATAATTTGACCAATCCCCCGCCAACCAATTAAGATGCTGCTCTCGGTGGCAGGAAGTGCTGGCGGGCATGTAGCGGTAGAGAGGAAGTAGACGTTGATATCACTTTGTTGCTCGGTTAATACACCACCACCTCCACCACCGTCTCCTCAAAGACGTGGAATAAAGGGGTGGCTCTTGTCTCCGCAGATTCTGTTATGAAAGGAACCCAGCTACCACTATGGTTTCTAGACCCCAGGCCCCTATAGGATCTTTGGCCCTGCGTCACTTTAACCCAAAGGAAGGTTTGTTGCATTGTGTCTGTGTCTGCACCGCCACCAACTGTTTTATTCTGAGTGAGTGCCAGAATGTGTGTCTTGTGTTTAATTAGTGTTGCAGTATTTTGCCAATTGGATAAAGCAACATTAGAGATATCCATCGTTTTCTGTGTATTTAGCATTTTATGCATATTTATGCAAGTCTACTTGGAGTCAGATTTGAAAGGATCCATACACACACACGCACACACACACACACACACACACACACACACACACACACACACACACACACACACACACACACACACACACACACACACACACACACACACACACACACACACTTCTACAAGGAAAATGTACATCAGTCTGCAGTCTCTGTTGAGTGACAGAGGTATTGAGTCAGTAAATTGGCCATGTGCGAGTTCTGTTGTAATATAATCTCATTTGAGATGGAGATTCGAAGTCTGCCAGTCACAGCAATCAGTCAATCTATTAATCTCATGCACTCACACATACACACGTGCACACTCACTCATGGCATCAGCTATTACATAACTTTACATAAATAACTTCACATTTAACCACTTAATGACTGATTAGTGCTGCTCATTAGCGCAAAAAATATTTTGTAACAGATTTAAAGCACATATCTGTAAATAAGTTATATAATACGTCTTTTGGTATGTATCTATAGTGTGACGTGTCTAACAAACTTTTGAGAAACATTTCACACTGAAAAGATAATCTGCAGCACTCGAATACTGACGTGAATCCATGCAAAAATTAACAAGCATTGTCTTCCAACAAGGGGCTTTTAATTTGGAGTTTGTCACCTCGCTAGCAAATCCAGCGCTGATCATGAACAAATGCACTTATTTTCCGCCCACAGTCTATTATTCAACCCCCTGCTGGTAAACAGAAAGCTGCAACACACAAAGTTCATCAGGCCGCTCAACTGTGAAATAGACCTCAAATCACCTGTAATTACCGCATAATGAGTCCAATAACTTCAACTCACCGCACCTCATAATCATATTAAATTAATGAAAGTTTGAATTATCAAACCCCAAAGGGCATTCCGATGCAGAAAAAAAAGCCTCTATTCAGATCGGGTGGGGGTGGGGGTGGGGTTGGGGGGTTAGCGAGACCATTACGCTGGGGTTAGCATTAGGCTTGTGTTGGAGCCGCGATACGCAAAGACGCCTTTTGATATGCTCCTGTGCAGTCTGCTGGGACTCAACACAACACTGAACCCTCCATGCCCCCATCCTTTGGAATTCACTCCCCTCCCACATTAAAGTCTCTCAAACTCCTCTCTTCTTTCAAATCTGCCCTCAAAACATACCTTTTCACACTAGCCTTCCCCACCTAACTCCCACCTTATTCTTCATGTTTAACCTCTGTTTTTCTTTTATTCCTAGTCTGTCTTACATAGTTTTGATACTTAGTTTTGGGCAATATGTAAAGCGTCTTAGAGTACCATATTAAGCGCTATATAAATTTCATTTATTATTATTATTATTATTAACATTCAGCTGGTTTCTGATATCGGCTGTGACTTCCCCATGAACCCATTCACATGAATATGAATAAGATATTTAGGATAAATTTGAATCTTAATTCGCATCCCAAAATGAACTTCATCTGTGTGCATCGTAGCCAGCCAACTTTACAGTCTTGATTGGTCGCTGTATGGCTTGTTTTTCGCTGTGTTTGTTTATTCATGGCTCTCTTTACCGCAAACAATCACAGAAGGCGAGGCACAACCCTGGCCTGCCAACGGCGCCGATGGAGATGGGGATACCGAGCCCCCAAAGCCCGTCAGACCTCCCTCTTCTTAGTGGGTGAATTTAACTTCCGAGATTTCTTTAGGGTTTTTATGTTGTTTTGTTGTGACACGCTATTCCAGCATGCTGTGTGGAGACCTGGGCCACATCAGTATGATGTATGGGGTCCATTACCACCGGCCTGCCATGGCCACAGACACAGGCTTTTCAGGCTTTTTGGGTTGTGTTATTTGCTTTGTCGTGTTTTAAAATGTCCTTAGAGCCTCTATGCTACTTTAAAATAGACCGAAGCTTTAATTATGTAACATGCTTTAATTATGTGTGCTGCAGGCCAAACATGACATGACATCTTCCTGATTTAATGTCAGGTGTTACCATGGAGACGTTGTGTAAAAGAAGCAGAGATTCTTGTCTGTCCTGTTCCCTCTATAACTTATATATATATATATATTGTGGCAACCCCGGTCGTCGGCGGCTGGGCTTCTTGAATCAAACGCTCAAGCGAGTTGTGGTGCAACGGTTTTATTACGTGCAGCTCACTCATGAAAGGGAAATCATAAAGGAACTTAGGTTTCTTCCACAATGGGGGCAAAAGGTGAGGCGTGTCCGGGCCCGGTCCGTCGTTGAGGTCAGCGTGGGTATCGCTTCTCCCGCTCAGTCCTGTGGGGGAGCGTTCCGGCGTTAATGTGATATGGTTTGTCCGTCCCTTACCGCGACTGCCTCCAACTCGGCTTCCTCCTCGTCTGCCGCGTGCCCGGTCCTTAAGGCCCCGTTTACACGAAGGGAAATCGCAGATATTTCCACGCGGTTTGGCCTCTCATTTACACGAAAACGCAGTTTTTATCACAGAAAACGATAATCTCTAAAAACTCCGGCCAAAGTGGAGATTTCTGAAAACGCCGGTTATGTGTTGTCGTGTCAACGGGGAGAAACAGGGTTTTAGGTTCTGAAGCGTCACATTATGCGCCAGGAAATGCTTAACGTCATATGAGCGCCATATGTTTACAGTTTGTTTGGCTATCATGGATGCTGTCAAGGTGGAACTCATTTTTACGTTTGTGCAAAGCGACCTTAAGGAGTAACTCCACTTCGCTGTCTGTGTCCACACGAATGAACCTCGCGCCATATTGTTTGTTTGAAAGGAACAGGAAGACGCTTGTGTCATTCGTTGTGGTTGATTCTGAGGATTCTGATTGGCTTGCATGGCTTTATCCTTCCCCCTACACTGCCGCCCATAGGTTTGGCATAGTTATAATGGCGAGCGACGGCGTATTTATGCGTTTTGATGTAAACAACAACTTTTTTGAAAACTATGTTGTGTGCACAATGTTATTTTTGAAAACGGAGGGGGGGAAATATTTGTTTCTATAAATATCCTGCTACGTATAAACGTGGCCTAAGACTCCTCTGCTGTCTCCCCTCCCCAGGTGATCCCAATTCCCATAATTGCCCGGGTCTGCTTGACGAGCCATCTAGCGCAGCTGCGCTGAACGGTACGTATCTCACTCAGACTACCTGTCCTCGGAGAGGGCGCTGTCCAGGGTGCTGCTGCGGTTCGTCCCAGCCCAACCGCGGGGGGTTGCCACAATATATATATATATATAATAGCATTTGTTTCATGACAAAAGTTCAAACTTTTGCTAGGGCAGGATAGTGTTTTGCAGAGGAGAAGGCGTTCATCATACTTTAATTTAAAGTACGATGGCGTAAAGTGCGATTGAATTTAATTAATTAAATATTAGTTCAACTTCCAAAGTCTGCAGTCCAACCCTTTGAATCTGTCGTCCCTGAGCAGGATGCCTCACCAACTCTTGGTCGTTAAAGTCACTTATCTGTTAACAGTGTAAGTCTCTTTGGCGGAGAGTGTCATTCAGACAATATTTTAATATTCTGTTGTTAATCACTCAACTACAATTATGCCATTGGAATTGTAGTTGAGTGAACATTCGTCTCACTGTTATAAGCCTCGGTTTTAAACCACCACTTGAAGTTTTCCGAGGTGTTCTTGAAACTTCATGGCTTTAATGCGGGGGAAGGCTGAGTAGTGCTTACCCTGGTTTCGGGAGCGATCAAAACGTTGTATTTCATGAAACCCAGACAAAAACCGAGCCTCACGTCCACTCTCCACAGCAGGGAGTCGATGGCGCTCAATTCTGAAGGTCAAAACCAGAGGTTTCATATAACACGGCTACAAACAGTCTATGAAGATGTATAGTTTTAATTTATCGAGTGTTTGTCTCACACATGACTTTGTGAGTCGGGATTTACATTTGAAGTGGCTCAGTATGCTTATTTTGGGACCCCGCCCACTTTTAGCGGTGGAAATGCGAACCGTACCGTACTTAATCGAATTTAACCGTACCGCACCGATTGGTGGAAACGAGCCATTGAACGGTGCCGCCAAGTGGCTGTTTGTTTGCAAAGTGTTGACAATAGCAGTAGATTCTAATATTGACGCCAACAACAGTTAAGTCATTGTGGGATCAATCAGTCAAGGCAAATGTTTTGCAGAATGATTTATTGAAGAGTTTAACATTGTCGATATTGTTAACTGTTTGTCTTCGTGTTTGTTTTGGTGAGAACATGAAATGAGAACATGGGGTAATGTTTTTCTAATTGTGGCAAAAAATTGTTTTTTTTCCCCAGACTTTAAACTTCACATTTCAACTTGCCTTGGTAGCAAGCCAGTACCATCTGGAAACAGATAGAAATTTGTCAAAGCACATTTCCTTTGATTATAAGGTTGAGGCGCCACATTTCTGGTTTTGGTCCAAAAAACGAACATAATTGCATCGACACTTATGACAACAGGTTCAAGGCAATTATGTGAACCTTGATTTGATCATAACATCCATTGCTGGGTTGAGCAATGAACATCAATGTTAATGCTTCTTTCTATAATCAAGAATAGTTTAGCTTGGATGTAGGTTACATGTCAAGGTATGACCCCGATTAGTTTCTCGATTTTGTGCAAATATGTTGATTATTATTATATAAAGAATAAACAGCCAATATGATCAACCGCATCCCCCTCATTTGAATCATCCACAGACAATATCATACCATGGGAGTTTTTTGCCGCTATGAAATTGCCGCTAAATGCTTCAATCACTGGATCCATTGTCTCTCTGACGAAGGCTGTGTGTACATTCACACACCGGGGCCTGATTAGGATAGGTAATTATTTGAAGCACTGTTTGATTAATACCCCAGGTGGAATGGCTAATTAACCCAGAGCGTTGAAGCTCTGAAAACAGCACAAAAGGAGGCGTCTTCGTGGTCTCTGAAGGGCGTCTCTCTGTTGACTCAGGCTCGCTGTTGAAACGGACGGATGGAGCTGCTTCATCCCACGCCACTCCTAGACCCAGGATGGGAGATTAAGTGGGAGGGGCTGATGCGCATGCTTAGTTACTAATAACAATGCAAATTTGAATGGATATTTATATTAATTAAAGCCTTCACAAATTACAAGGCACGAGTAGCAATTAGGTGATACTTATTTGAGGATGCAACCGTTAAATGAGGCTTTATTGATTGATGGGAATGTAAGTGGCAATTCACTAACACTGGGCTTTAGCTACATGTTTGCAATGTATGCTTTCATTATATAATAACGTTTGGTTTGTTTGGGATGGTTAGAAAGGACCGCACTTAACAGTTACCGTACATAACAGTTTCAACAAGTTGCTCCTGTCTTCTTGGACTCCAATTTAAAGTGTGGCTGTTGAAGAGGGCCGAACCTGTTAATTAATTCAAGTCTGCAGTGGATTTCGAATTCAGGAGTTTGGGTTCAGTTTCAAAGAGTTTGGTACTGGACGGGCACTCTCGTCTTTTGAAAGTTGAGTTCTTGTTGTGTGTGCCGGTTTGCGTGCGTGTGCGTGTGCGTGTGTGTGTTTGTGTGTGTGTGTGTGTGTGTGTGTGTGTGTGTGTGTGTGTGTGTGTGTGTGTGTGTGCGTGTGCGTGTGTGCATTTTAAAGTCAGGTTTGTCATTTTTGCCAAAAGTAACAATCTCAGAAATGTCTTTGTAATTGTACTTTTTCAACAAAGTTATAGGAAGTAACTCTTCTTGTACAATTTAATGAGCCAGATATTTTTGTGACATTTCTTTTTCCTTTCCTCCAGTCCATTCTGTGGGAGATACGGACGCTGTCGCACACTGCTTTGGTTTCCTCCCTGCTCCACTGTATCTCCCATGCAGACAGAAGACTTGTAATATCGTTGTGCCAGAGTTGAATGTAAGGAATAAATCTCAGTGCAAGCTCTTGGAGAACAATGGGGAGCAATTCCAGGGCCCCTAAATCAAACTCAATATTCATGAGCTTAGTTACTTTGGTTTCATGCACTGACAATCGCTGTACACTTTTAAAGAGAGTCTGGCTGCAAATCAAACAGATGATTGAAACAGATGCCTTAATGATCAATAATTTCTGTGGCTGGCTGTCTGTAAGATTCACATTTGAATAACTTGTCGTTCCCATCGTGGCACTAAACCTCATTTCAATATTTCAAAAGTAATATATTCAATAACAAATATCTGTCTTTGAACCACATTCAGCTGCTAAAAAGTAGAATTACTGTGTTTGTCTTGCTGTGGTTAGTTTACTTTTGAAAACTTTTCTCGATAGATTCACAAATTCAGATTTATTTTGGGGGTGGGAAATGCAGCGATATACGCTCCATCCCCTGTCTGTAGTGCATTGGAGTAACGGGTCGAGACAATCCTAATAAGCTTTTTCAAATTCTCGTGTCCCATTTGTTCAACCGAAGCAATTAAACGTCTTTTCCCGAAGCAATAAAATAATACAGCCCGCTACATCCGTGCTTCGTGGACTTCGCCCTGTTAAAAACAATGTGTTTGTATTTATTTTTTGGGTCGCACTACGATCAGAACCGAAATCTGTGCTTATGCTCGCTTTTTCCTTTCGATGTGGCATGAGGACATCCGACCTGAGTGACTGGTGTGCAGCATTCCTCCTACTCGGGACCTCTCTTAAGCTCTTACATTTAATTCTGGGGCGCACTGCATTCCTGCCGACGCGATCTGCTGTGGACTCCCATCTCAAGTGATTAAAAGTAAAGGAGAGTGTGGGAGTCTGCTGAGTTTGAGAAGTAGTTATGTCCAAGTTATGTTGGTTGCTGCCAATACCTAACAGCAGCTACAGCAAGGAGCTGATAAAATAAGAATTGTGAAAGTATAATATTGTGAAGGATCGGGGTGTGAATATATTACAGTTGGACGAGCTGTGGGGGGTGCATGTCAACAACAAACTAAAGCGGCTTGGCATTATTAGAGAAGACATAGGAGCGATGGAGCCCACACTATCCATATTCATAACGCAGCTCTTCCAATATCTGCAACCGACTCGTGTTAAAAAAGATCTCTCTGGCGGTTCTGGCACATAATCCTCGGACAGATCAATCATTGTGTTTGTCTGCTTGAGCTGCCAGTCCGGTCATTAGTGAAAGGGACGTGCAACACCCCTGGGTGCTGCAGGATCCACCTTCAGAGGAGGGTAATAGGCCGCAGGCATTCGCATCTTTCAAGTCCTGACTCATCGTGATGACATTCCGCCAACGATTTATCCTTCCCGAATAACCTGCATTCCTTTTGGAATTGCAGAATTTGAAATTCATGGGAAGGTTGTTAACCCCTCTGGATTGGCCGTCTCGTTTTCGAGAGACTCCAATATGGCGTTCCCTGTGAGGAGCCGGGAGGATATTCAATATTGTTTACTGAGGATCTTGTTTGTGGACGGTATTAGCTCCTCATTTTGCATTTCCATTAGGACATATGGATTTATTCTGAATTCTCACAGCTGGATAATCCGTAATTGCTTCGGCGTTCACTTCTCCAAAAAATCCCTCAGTCTGCTTGATTGAAATATTAAAATGTGCTTAGTGCTGTTAAATGATGAATGTGTGTGTGTGTGTGTGTGTGTGTGTGTGTGTGTGTGTGTGTGTGTGTGTGTGTGTGTGTGTGTGTGTGTGTGTGTGTGTGTGTTTGTGTATATGTGTGTGTGTGCATTCGAGTGTGTATTTTGCATGTGTATATGTGCTTATGTGTCTGTGTGTCGTAATGTTGAAAGTTGTGTGTTTGTATCAGGGGTTTGTATTTGAGTGTGCTGGGTGTAGATGTATGCGTGTGGGGGTTGTATGTGAATCATTGATATCATTATTATTATTATTGTGTGATAGTGATTTGTCATCAATGAGCACGGATCCCCCTAGCGTTTCACCTATACTTCACGACCGCTCTCTCCTTCGCCCGCACTTCTCTGACTCATTTAAAGTACAATAAGTAATCTGCCGGTAGCCAGAAACTCAACCTATCTCCTCTCGTTCCAATCGCCTCCTCCTCTCAGGCTGACAGCTCCCGAATATGCACTGCTGGCACATTGTTCACTGTAGACCGTGTGTGTGTGTGTGTGTGTGTGTGTGTGTGTGTGTGTGTGTGTGTGTGTGTGTGTGTGTGTGTGTGTGTGTGAGAGAAAGATAGGGCGTGTTTGAGCGTGTGTGTGTCTGTTTTTTCTGTGTGTGTGAAAGAGAGGAAAATATAGGGTGTGTGTGAGTTTCTGTATGTCTGTTTGTGTTTGTTTGTTTGTGTGTAAGAGAAAGATAGGCTGTGTGAGTTTGTGCGTGTGATAGAGTATATGTGGATTAGTTAGTGGTTGATTGGGGTGTGTGTGTGTGTGTGTGTGTGTGTGTGTGTGTGTGTGTGTGTGTGTGTGTGTGTGTGTGTGTGTGTGTGTGTGTGTGTGTGTGTGTGTGTGTGTGAGAGAGCCCTGCAGTGTATGTCTTCTTTCTGAGAGTCTGTGTTGGAGAACAGACTCGGGCAAAAATGGGCACTTGGGCACTTTCCTCATCTTTGATTCCCGGCACCTGACCCAAAGCGACAGAGCTAGGGCAAATTAAATAAACATACGGTGCACCTTGTTTGTACAGTCGGTGCACGGTGTGCAGATATGTGGTATTCCTCTGTGGGCTCGTTTGTGTATTTTAAGCTTCTAAGATGACTTCAGCATTTTCGGTACTTTAATCCATTATTTATTGCATTGTCATTAAAACGTCGCCTCTCTTTCCTTAAGTGACAAAAAATGGTGTGCGGGCCAATGAAGTCGAAAGAGTCTGAGTCTGTTAGGATATAGTTATTAAACCATGCTTAATCTGTCTGGTTGGGGGGAGGAGGGCTCTCATGTCAATCAATCATATGTTAAGCAAAAAAAAATGGTTGTTTTCTTTACTCAAGCAAAAGTTATCTCTATGAAATATCTTGTAATAGTAACCTGGTGATAACCGCAGTAATAACAGGCTTTAAAGGAACGTTTAGTGTGCTAATGAATGCTTTGACAAGCAGGCCTGCATTCATGCTTGATAATGAGGTATTTGTAGGGACCTCGATGAAGTCTATGTGGCTTGAATACAATGTAATAAATGAGGACGTAAAATGTGTTAAACACCTGAAATTACTTTCCCAATGACGAACTCAAAAGACAGATCATTCTAGCATTTCTTTAAACGTCTTAATGCTCCTTGTGGTCCCTCATCACGGGGGATGTGTTCGAAGCAGTTCTTCCTCGAGGTCCCACCAACACTGCGGTCCCACTGTTGCCTCTACTGCGCTGAGGAGAGAGAGAGGAGAGGCTGCTGAAGGCCATATTTCCCCGCGGTGCAGAGCACTGCCCTGCCGCCTTGTGTATGTGTGTGACGCAACCCGAAGCCAACATCTTTGGCAGAATAACATTGCAATCAAGTTATTATTTCCACTTATTAGCACATTTTCCTCAGCGTGTCGGGGCCAAAGATATGCTTGTCGGGATCGATCTCCTTGAGTGATATGGTCCGTTAAATGCGTTTGGTTTGAGAACGGGAACCCAGACCGTGCGTGTGTGTGCGTGTGTGTGTGTGTGTGTGTTTGTGTGTGTGTGCGTGCTCGCATGCATGTGAGTGCGTGTGTAACTGACTGGCTCAATACCTTCTACGATTTGATGTTTAACTTACTTGTGGGTTCTGTGAAAGAGGAGGGGGTAGCAGGCCTCCATGGTGGTTTATACTGAAAGTACTGTAACAGACTTGTAGAAAACTGAATGTTGGTCTCACTTGTAAGAGACTATCATTTTGTTTGAAGTTACATGATGTTGAATTATGTTTTTATACGTATCATTGCTCCCAGCCTTTTTACATTCACAATGTATGGTAATTTAAGTTATTAAATACATGTTTTATGAATGGTAAAACAGCCACAGGGCATTTTTTTGCAGTGGGTCTTTTGTGACAATTACAATTATTTGAAGTCCCTGATTCATATTTAATGAAACCATTGACCTTCCTCCTCCTGGCCCATATTAACTGCTGAGAGTAATGGGTGCACTAATGATGAGATGGATCGGGGGGATGTCAATCATCACAAATGTAATTAATTCCATTCGTCGTCGTGGCCAATCAAAAGCCTTTGAGGGCCAAGGGTATTCAGATTGTCATTGGATTGTATCCAATAGCAACACCAGCTGATTTGTGGAAGATACAATGTTTTTGCAGCAAAAATATTAACAAGAAAACATTTGTTAATGATAAGAATTAATGGCCATCGGTATCAACCATCAATCATATTTTGTTATTATTAATGTTTGTAATTTGAAGGACAGAAATGTCTGCAAGGGCTTTCTGTGAGCAGTGAGTCTATAATAAGACATTGAAGTATTGTAACAATACATTTGAAGTTATAATGCTATAAAAGATGAGAATAAATATTATTATGCCTCCAACATAAGTTTCTCTCTTTAATATTTTTTATAAATTCAACCCAAACTTTTCAACTGTATAAATTTTGCATGGTCTTTCTCTTTTGTGCGCCAGGAAGAGTTTGAGTTTTGAGTGTTTTTGGATATCACCACAACCTTGCTGAGAATCCAATGAATAAATGCATGCAAGCATCCATCATATTGTATTTCCAGTCCAGCTTCCTCAGCACGTAAAAAAATATAAACTTGATGACATCAATTAAAACACGTCTTCGCACTACGATGAATGTTTCATCGCTACGAGACAAGGATTTGCATTTTGGATGAGTTTCTTCAACGTGAGTGCTGAACAGTGTACAGCCCCCCTTGGTACAACTACGAGACGTTCTGTAATTAAACATTGCTGGATCTTGTTCTTTTGGTCAGATGTCTTTAATCCACACTGTTTGGACCTGAGCCTGGTTTCAGACCCCAGTAAATTGCTCAGTCCATGCTTGGAAGAGGTGAACTAATGCGTGTACAGAGATAGACACTTTAATTGTATACACTTTGTCTTTCCCTACCTTTCTCCTCCCTGCCCTCACTGTTCTTTCTCCAAACTCCCTACACAGCAGCATGATTGCTTTGCTTGTCAACCACTCCTCCTTGCCTGTCTATGTTTGTGGAGGCGTCAACGTTTCTCATGTCTTAATGTGTCTATCTAATCCTGTTTCAATCTGTTTGTGTGTCTAAACGCCATTTGTCTGAAACTTTTAGCCAGCATACATTCTGAGCATGGACGGCACCAGTGGGAAATCGAACCTCTTACCCCAGCGGTTTAAATGCTCAGCTCTAACAGTTGAGCTAGACAGGACCATCTGTCCTGTTGGTCGCGTCTAAGTGTGTGTGTCTGTGTGTCTGTGTTGGTGTGTGTTTGTGTGTGTGTGTGTGTCTGTGTGTGTGTGTCTTGTGTGGGTGTGGTCGTTCGTGCCATCTTCCCAATGAATGAGGTGGACATGTGCGTTTTGAGATTAAGCAAGTGAGACACACTCTCATCCCACGTTATCCGTGGCTGTCAGTGTTTGTATCCTGTGGCCACACACACACACTGCCTGAATTATTCACCCATGTCCCGGTGGCTGCTGAGGCCTGCCTGCCTCCTCTGCTTTTAGAGTCACTATTTCATTCTACTGCCGTTTCCTGTGTCAGACGCAGGGTCACGCGGGCACGCTAAACGTGTTAATGGTTTAACCGAAGTTTGTGGGTTGTGGGAGTTAGGAGTTCAGTTTTATACAGCCCACCCCTGCTGCAGTATATCTCACGGCGAAAGGGGTTTGAAAACACATACCTTCCTTTTCCATTGTCCGGAAAAAGTTTTTTCCGTCAACTCTGTCTGTACATGAGTAGACTTCCAGTTGATGGTTGGTCTCTTGAACGCGGTTCTAGGAGGAGTACACAACAAACAGCTCGACATTAATATTCTACATGAGGAAAATACAATTCCTTGGTTTTGATCAGGATTTTATTTTCTCCGCAATATTGAGTTTTGAAGAGGAAAAAGTTAAGGATCCTTGAGGAATGTGACGTTCCATCAATAATTGAGTCCAACTTATTTACTGCAAGAAGAGTTAGGGAACTGACATAGACAGAGAGAAAGATAGCGAGAGAGAGTGAGCCCAAGGATAAAAAGAAAGTATAACTATTCAACGGTAAAGTTGATTTGCATGTGTGTGATCACTCCTGAGTATGTGGCAGTTAAGGAGCAAGGCATTTGATGTCCTTGAAGTGAAGGGTGATATGGAGATGTTTATAAGTCTGTTATTTTTGGTGAGAATGAGAATGAGACAGATATCAGGCTGTGTGTTAAAAGAAGAAAGAGGGGGCTGTATTCGCAATAGAGTGAGAATACATCCAGAATGCTCTCTGTACATGTGGCCCCGAGGTGTGTTAGCTTGTGTCTTGTGTGTGTGTTGTCTTGTGAGGTCTTTTGTGCTTGGCGTTGGTAGAAAACAAAGGGAGATTGTTCTGTAGAATCTATAAGGACATCCCGGGCTACAGAAGCGACTGCGGTACACGCTGTGTTTTGAAACACACATTTACGTTTGCGTGACATACTGCGTCAGCAAATATCTTTCGAATGGTTATCCTAGGTCTGCCTCATTTCTATGCAAACCACATCCCTTAATGTACAATTACCTTCGGAAAACAACAAACAATGGTTGTTCGAAAATTGTTCCATTGCATGGAGGTACCCAGGTCTGACCAAAAGGCATTAGACCAAATCCCATTTTGAATCCCTCCACACACTCTGGCATCACTTAATCATATGCAGGGATCTCTGGGAAGTTAACTGAGAAAGGTGTTAAGAGGAGAAGAGCCGTAATAAGTAGAATAGATCAGCCGCGACACACCCCACTAAATCTCATTATCGGTAATTGGAAAGGGATTACATTTTTGATGGCAGTGATGTAGGAGAGTCATTTATAGTTTGCAAATAACCCTTAGACATAAACCAAGGAATAGCATAATGCCAATGCATTTCTTTTTTTGGGTTGTTGTTGAGGGTTGTAGTCTGTTGTGTCTCCCTCATAGAAGGCTGTCGTAACGTGGGTGGGCGTGTGGTTGAAGGTGTGATAATATGAAATAATGCATGCTGCTTAAACCCTGTAAATGGATGTGGTGAGCGGCGCACACATTAGAGAGTTAAGAGCGCAGGTGGGTGGACCGGGGAGCTGAGGGGATAAATAATGAAGGGCGCCAAAAGGTTCTGTCTCCGAGAGGAATCATCTTTACGCGCTTTAAATTAAAATGTCAAAAGGTTTAAAGGAACGACACATGAATGGAGGCGATGGGAGATCGATGGAGGGATGGAGGGAGGAGCAATGAGAGGAGGAGGGATGGAGGTGTGGATTCCAGAGGATTTGGGTTTTAGAGGGGTTGACTGAGCCACAAAAGCAGGGAAGCGGTTGGAAAAAAGTGTGTGTGTGTGAGTCAGTGTGAAAAAGAGCAGTTGTGTGTACACTACACATGTATAACCACATTCCATTTTGCCATGCAACACCTGGTCTTTCAGTCATGTATTCCTTCTATGGGTCACCTATTTGTCGATGAGTAACATTCTGATAAGGATTCTCATATTAATTCAGTTGAGCCACATGCCACCCAGTCGTTCACCACCACTCACTTAGCTCTCGGTTGAACTGAGCAAACGATACAGTCGAGTAGAGTGTGGCGCTCAGGGAATCCTGCAGTCCTGCAGCAGCACGCTGAAGTCAACATCCACCCAATAGATAGTCAAGCAGGAGACTGCCTTGAACTCCCCCAGCTCCTGGCCTACTTGAGGGGGCTAAGAGCAGACAGAAGACAGAAGAGGAGCAGGGAAAAACACCATGAGGCTCACACTGAATACACACAACAGTAAAACCATTGTTATGCGAGTTTGATGCGAGTGGATTGATAAAGCCTGAAATAAAAGTATCTGAATACAAATTAATTTAAAATATATCAGGCTATTGTTACAAAAGTAAGTATCAAAAACACACACACAGAAAGAAGACATTTGGTTAAATCAAATGCATTAGGTACAGTAGTTAATCCAACAAGTCAAGCATAATAAAAAATAGTGAAAGAAACACGAAGATTACAGTAAATGTAATCGTTGTTTAATAAATCTCACACAGTTGTATTATTTGGGTCGGGCTGTTTCGTGTTGTGCTCAGTCGAGTTAAGCTGAGGTTCTGGGGCACCACAGAAGAAGAAGAAGAAAACATGGTGTGTTGTCTGTTGTCCTCCAGCCCGGTCCGCCCACAACACACTGGAGATGAGAGGCACTCGCTGGAAGCGTTCTGCTTCTTCCCCCACACATCCCAGTAAGTATCCCAACACAACGCTGTCCAAATCATCCCCGCCTTTTCTCTGACAGGATCATTTAGCGTTTGTATGTTCTTCCCACAGACGTAGTGGCTTATTTCCATGCAGAAACAGTAAAACAAGTATGGAGTATGAAAGCCATCCATCTGCTCCGGGAATTAAGATGCTAGACATGTATTTGTTTGGATATGACAAGTGACAAGTGGAAATCCTTGGCTGAGCGATGTGCCTGATATGCACGGTTACTATCAGGATATCACGTTGCATAAAATATTGAAGATCATAAATAAAACATTTGAGTGTATCAGGGTTGACTTTATTTTTCCTCCAAATGCTAGATCTTTTCTCAGTTTTCCCACTGCTATTCTCCATCCACCACGCTACATGGAAAACAATGAGACCGTCTCTGTGTTGTCACACTGTGAACTGGGATTCATTTCATATACATGGAAAAACTAAAAGGAATATGAATAGTCCCAAAAACTACCGCCGCTAAAATGGACCGGGAATTGCTCACAAAGGCGATGACTCTTTGATGTCTTCTACTTTTCTCATTTTGTGTGTGTGTGTGTGTATGTACATGTACATGCACATGCATGTGTAGGTGCGTGTGTGCGTGTCTGAGAAACAGAGTTTGTTCCCTGCCTACCTGAGAGCTTCCAGTAATGCGTGCAACCAAAGCGCTAAATGTGGGCTTGTGTGACAACCTTCAAACTTCAGACCCTCTCATCCATGATGAACTGCTTTTGACTTGACATCAAAAGGGACAGACGTTGTACCGCCTTAATAAAAGGTGCAATCTTTTAATATTAAATAAAATCACTTAAAACACTCATGAGCTAAGAGCAACCAATCCTCGTTATCTCTGGGATCAATTATTTTGTCCACTTTTCCTCTTTTATTCAGAATCTAGTTTGCATTTGTGCAACTGATTCTCAATCCGAATTCTATAACACACAGACTCCTCGGTGATGCACCACATATGATGGATTACGACATAGTTTCCGTCAGGGACACACATGAGAGAGACTGCCGAGAATGCTGTCGCACGGGGGAAATCCTGCTTTGCAGCATCACTGGCGTGATCAGGGAGAGCGTGGAGAGACTCGGCTGGGAGGCCAGAACATTGTGTGAGAACTACGGTGTTCTGTGTGATACATAATGCATGCGGAGTTTGTTGCTCCATGAATCATCTACGTGGAGTGGACGTACCAAGGCTGCAGGCCGGAGTCTGGACGCTGCTGGGCTCTCTCCCCGCGCCCGGGTTTGTCTCATGGATTTCGTGCAACATTCGGTTAATGAGCCGAATGTTGCATGCGTTTTATTTCATGTGTGTGGAGTGGGTCTTGTTTCAAACTGAATTGGTTGAGATATAGTTGACACGTACACCGCATTGAAAGGAAAGCATAAGTCCCCCGTTACATACAACAATTCTGCCCCAGCTTCAGAACCAACACAGGAAGTAGCTTTAAAGGAGATGTGCGTGGGTGAGGGGGTTTGGTGCAGTACCGAATAGCCTTGAAGGGGACAGCTGGTCCTGCAGGGCTGTGGTGTTGTGTTCTCCACGCAGCTCTTACCGCAGGCTGCGGGAACACACAGCGGGTAAAGGGAGGCAAACGGGCCGACATTGGGATAAACGTTGATGTTCGTTTGTGTGTGTGTGTGTGTGTGTGTGTGTGTGTGTGTGTGTGTGTGTGTGTGTGTGTGTGTGTGCGTGTGTCTGCTTGAATGTGTGTCCTTGAGTGCATGTGTTTGTGTGTCTGTGCACGTGTGCATGTGTGTGTTTGAGTGAACCGAGCCCCTTCAGGAGGCAGCCGTCCACACAGCTCAGGCAGTCGTCAGACCCAGTGTACAAGACCACACACACAGCAGATGAAGAGCCAACCATACACAGAACAGTAGATCAATAAGTAGATGTCCTGAGGAGCAAAGACAATCATGGCTATCCAACCGTCAAAAGGGTCGGTTAAGCAAGGGGGTGATTGAGAATCCATCCTACGTCTCAGTACCCCAATTGAGGAGTACTGCGCGACGAGTACGGCTCAATATGACTCAGTCCAAATCATGCCCACTTTTGGATCCTGAACCAACCCGCACCTTCCGGTGGAAATGCGCCATGAGATGCAATAATTGTTTTCTCTGGAGTGAAGGACATCACCAAAGGGTGCGGGTGAGGGGGCAATGAGAAAGATATATGTACTTCCTGTTAATTTTTTCCCCAAATAATCCAGTGGGGACTGTTCATAAATAATGCCAACAGTTGGCAAACAGTTGACTGCTTCTGCCCTTGTCAACAGTTTTAACCTGACACATGAGGTTTGTCACTCTCTGATTGATGGACCAATCTTGTTTAAGTCCCCGCAGAACTTTAGTGCCTCTGACAAATGAGCGGTAGAGTCCAACAAAAGAACCACAGGGACAACTCTGCAGGGCTCCAGGACAAAGGCCTATGTCTTGTCATTATTTTGAGTACACACTGGATACCCATTCATACCAGAGGCCTGTTTCTGTCCCAGTGGTGGTTATCACGGAGGGGCTGTTTCTTCTATTATTTAATTGAGGTAGTGCTCAATTCAATTAAGGACAATTTGCTTTTAAAGTAATGACATACTTCTCCTAATGGGATTGATCGGACATGCGTTCCTTTGTTTCCCAAACAACAGCTATGAATAACCCCTTCCCACAACAAACAGTATTGTTCTGTATTGGTATCAAAGACCACTTAAGGCAACCATCCATACATCCATTCTTTCATTCAGCCGTCCATTATTAAACCATCCTTCCCTCCATTCTTTCATCCAACCATCTATTATTGAGCCATCCGTCCCTCAATCCAGCCACTCTCAAGCCAGCGATCCCACCACAAACCATTCGTCCACCCATCCATGCATTCTTCCACCCATCAACCCCTCCATTCATCCACCCATCCATGCGTTCATCCATCCATCCATCCATCCATCCATCCATCCATCCATCCATCCATCCATCCATCCAACCATCCGTCCGCTCTGAGACCGGTAGTCATCCAGAGTAGAAGAAGGCCCGACCCCCACCATCACCACCACTAGTTGGCACCACGCTCCTGCACTCAGCCCTCTTTACCCAGCCCAGGAATCACTCACTTAAGCCCAACACGACCTGGGACTAACCCCCCATGATGGATGTTCATATTGCTACTATCTATACTTTTCTCCTATGCTCTCGCCCATTATTTTAGCACTCCCCCTCTAACCCCCTCTTTTCTCTTTCTATTTAAGGACCAGTTCTGGCCATCCATTTTCTCTCCCTCGGACCCATTTTAACAGACTTGACTGGGAATTGTAAATGTCAATGTGCTGGAATTAATGTCTTGACCCCCAGGGCATGGACTCCCTGTTGGCAATACTGCTACGAAACTTTCTAGTGATAGCGACCCTGCTCACTTTCCTGCATTAACCAAGTAGGGAACAATCTCCTGTTGGTCCACAATCCGGAACAATAAAGAAGTTATTAAAAATACAGAAAAAAGAAATTACAAAGACACAAAGGAAATTCAATCCTACATAACTTCTTGTCTTTTTTGTGTACAGACCCTAGCTCATATCCAAAACGGTTTGTGAACTCAAACATGAATGCTGGATTGTCAAGGTTATTATTGCCATTTTCCATCCCTAGCCCTATTAACCTCCATATTTACAACCTTAATAAACATTAATAAATTATGTTTGCTTTTATTCTATTGTGTTATAGAAGCCCCCAAGCTAATAGTTAAATATTTAACCAGTTAGCGTTGTTGCCAAGAAGTATTATCACAATTTTATGGCAACATTTCATGTTCTGTGTGTCCAAATATATCTCCCCCTGTCTCATCTCTTCTAGCTAACCTTGGAGCTAACTCGGGAGTCCCTTTTCATCCAGGAAAAGTTCTAGGTCTGAATCACCCACATTCCTATTCCTGTTCAGCGTATAAGTCTTGTTGGATGAATGTGCCTTAATGAGTGAATGGTCCACAGTGTATACGAGTGTTAAGTATAGAATCGTAAGGGACTCTGTTCCACCTTTCTTCATTCTGTCTGGCTTCTACTCCACCTGTGAAATGCAGCGGGTTCCTGAGCATTAGATGCAGCGGGTTCCGTATTATACTGTTCCTGTGAGCAGCACTGATCACATCAGTCATGGATCAGGAAAGAGACAGGTCTGAAGAAGAGATTACATTGCCTCTGACTTTCAAGGCCCATTGCAGGCTATTAAGATAAGATAAGATCGACACACCGGGGAAATTAATGTTTTACAGCAGCTCAAGAGTCTGGCGTAGAGGGAAATAGTGATTAACTGATGCATAAAAAACAAAGGAAAATAAATGAAGGAATTAAATAATAGAAAAAGAAAATAAAGACTAGTATGTATACTATGTGCACCTTTCACCTTGCACAGGGTACAAGCAGGCCCTGCACAGGATAGTTGCACAGTATAAATGTAAGTACACAGGATAATTGCACAAGATAAATATAAATATAACTGCCCAGGATCGTTTGTGTATCTATAACTATGAATCAAATAGGATGTATAGCCTGAGATAAACAGCATATAGAGTGCACTTCAGGCTCTTTGGAAATTTCAGTTTTTCATTTAAAAATAAATAAATGCATATTATAAAGGTTTTAATGGAATACTTAAATCATGTTGCCCTTCAATTGAGCACAATTATTTAAAGGTATTTCAAAACACCTTCTTTACCCATAACTATAGTTTTAAAACTATCCTTAGTAAAACAAAAACCTTAATAAACAGACCCGAACTATGTTCAAGCTATATTCACCATCAACTTCACCATCGTTTATATTGTCTTCCTGGGCTGACGCTAGCTTAACCAGAAGGCTTGACGCCAATTACCGCCGGAACCGGCACGGAAGCGGCACGGCAGCGAACCGGCTGTGTTCCGTTCTGCAATCCCCACTGGAAGAAGCACGGACACGTTCCGGTTTGGGGGCGGTTTTGTGACGTGTAGGTGCTGTATCCTGTGGAATAGCCTACATTGACCTTAACGGTTTCTATTATTTTCGGCTACCGGTTCGCTGCCGTGCCGGTTCCGGTGGAAATTGGCCTCTACATTGCACCAACAGCCCATTATTGAGGGTTAGCACATGGGGCTTTGACTGGTGAAACTGAACCACAGTCGTCCTTTCAATTTTCGTTTCCAATCATGAACCCAGCCGCCCACGAATAAGTGATATGCCTCCAGGCTTTGGATAACTTTCAGTAAATTTCAGTAAACACCCTACGATCTATAACAATGTCTCACTTTATCCTTTCAGGTACTTCTTTTCAATATTACAGTGAATTCACTTTATTTTTTCAGGCACTTCTTTTCAATATTACAGTGAATTCACTTGTGATTACAAAAACAATAAATAATACAGAAACAACAAATAATACAATGAAAACAATAAAAATACAATAGAAATCATGCAATAAAACAAATAAAATGGGTATAGAAAAGGTTGCAAAGACATAAGAGGAAGACTGAGAGAAGAGGACAAAAAAAATAGGAAGACAGAGATGAGAAGATGAAGACTGGGAGAAGAGATGAATAGACCTCTGAAGAATATGTCAGCCTCCGAGGCTCCGGTTCCCTCGGTCAAATGTCTATCATGTATGATCATTCAAAAATGCCATGTTATTTCCCATAGACATTTGACGGAGGGAACCGGGAGCCTATGAGGCGGGACTTATTCTTCTATTAGAGTAGTGAAGAGAAAAAATATAAGAGAAGAGGGAAAAATTACATGAAACAATAAGGCACAATAAACAAATCTGAATCAGCCCTAGGACATCAGTATATCAAATATTCTGTGGTAAAAAATACCTTTTATATCTAAGACAAAGGGAGCCTCTATTGTATGCAATACCTTGTAAGCATGGACATGTTAATTTAAGCATATGTTTATATTAGAGCTGTCAAGCGATTAAAATATTTAATCGTGATTAATCGCATTAATGTCATAGTTAACTCTAATTAATCGCGATTAATCGCAAATTCTTTTTCTATGCTAAATATCCCTTGATTTTTTTGTCCCATAATTCTTCTCATTTTAATTCTCTTATCAACATGGTGAAGTGCATCGGCTTGCCTTGTGCAAATGATTTTTCATTGATAACATTGAAAAAAAAAAAGTTATCAAGGGCCCCTTTCATGTCACGGGGGGGGGGGGGGGGGGGGGGGGGTCCGGAGCGATTGTTGACGGGGGGGGGGGGGAGGGATAAAGTTTTGCACTTTGAAAAAAAAAAAAAAAAAAAAGTTATCAAGGGCCCCTTTCATGTCACGGGCCCTGGGCAAGTGCCCAGTTGCCCTAATGGTTAATCCGGCCTTGTGTTTGAAGGACTGGAGGGGGTCAGGGTTTATATTGAAGATGTCATAATATGGGCGGAGACCCCAGGACAGCTGAACAGCAGAGTGCACAGTGCGCTTCAGAGAGTTCACAAGTACGGGCTCAGATTGAACAAGGAGAAATGTCAGTTCAGCACACAATAAGTCACGTTTCTTTGGGATCGACTGATACAGGACATGGACAAAATCAAAGCAGTGACGGACATGCCCCAGCCAACGGATAAGAAGGCGGTACAAAGAGCATTAGGGATGGTGAACTACATGGGAAGATTCGTGCCTAATCTGGCCGCAAAGACTGTTGCTCTCCGCCAGCTCCTGCAGTCAAACACAGAGTGGTCCTGGCACCAAACACATGACAAAGAGTGGAAAATGAATCAAGGACATTTTAAGCACAGAGCCAGTGTTGGTGTTTTTTGATCCGAGTAAGAAGACGCGAATCTCCATGGACGCCTCAAAAGATGGCCTGGGGGCCGTCTTGCTGCAGGATCACGATGGAGATTGGAAACCAGTGGCTTATGCTGCACGATCCATGACAGAAACAGAGCAAAGATATGCGCAGATAGAAAAAGAGTGTCTGGGGATCGTCTTTGGCTGTGACAAGTTCCACTCTTATGTCTTTGGCTTGCCACACATTGAACTTGAGACCGATCACAAGCCACTCATAACTATCAGCAAAAAGCACTTAAATGAGATGACACCACGCATCCAGCGAATGATGATGCGTCTACAGAAGTATACCTATGTCATACTGTCATACAAGCCGGGAAAATACCTGGTAGTGGCTGATGCTCCGTCGAGGGCCAATCCAGCACAAGGACTGAACACAGATTGCACAGAGGAATATGAAGCCAGACGAGGCCACGTGGATGCTGTGGTGGAGGCTCTACCTGTGAGCTCTACCCTGAAAGAAAAAATAGCAATGGAGACAGCTCCAGAAAGTGATATGGCACATGCGAAATGAGTGGCCAAAGCAAGCAGTACTACTCATTCCAGGATTTATTGGCGGTAGCTGGTGGCCTGCTGCTGAAAGGTGATCAAATAGTCATCCCAACGAATCTGCGGAAGAAGGTCCTCCAAATACTGCATAAAGGGCACTTGGGCAGAGAGAAAACAAGGAGACTAGCCGGACAGACTGTTTACTGGCCAGGCATGAATATTGACATAGCAGAGATGATCAATGACTGTGCCACTTGCCTTACTTACCATAACAGACAGCAAAGACATGAGGGCGGAGCACCCCTGGGAAAAAATTGGTACAGACCTGTTCCACTTCAGAGGGAGAGAGTATCTACTGATGATCGACTACTACTCCAACTATCCTGAGATGGCTCTGCTCACGAGCACAACAGCAACGGGAGTAGTTAAGCATATGAAGTCCTGCTTTGCACGACATGGCATTCCAGGAACTGTCGTCTCGGACAATGGGCCTCAGTATGCCAGTCAGGAGTTCAAGCAGTTTGCCAGAGAGTATGGAATTGAACACGTCACAGTAAGCCCACACTTCCCACAGGCAAATGGCAAGGCTGAGAAGGGTGTTCAAATAGTGAAAAGTCTTCTGACAAAGGCAACAGAGAATGGTGAGGATCCTTATTTAGCTCAGCTCGCTTATAGAGCAGCACCTCGGACGTGCGGGAAGTCTCCGGACGACTACAGACACAGATCCCAACAGTGAAGAAACAAGTCTCCACACCTGTGCTGGAGGCCATGAAAAAAATACAGAAAAAACGAGATACTTTGATCGCACAGCAAAAGCAATGCAACCTCTGCAGGTGGGCGACAGAGTCAGAGTTTTCAACACAGAAAGACAGAACTGGCAGCGCGCTGGAACAGTGCTAAATGAAGTGGTCCTACGCAGTCCAGACGGACACCGGGGCTGTGGTAAGACAAAACAGGTTGCAGCTACTCAAAGCACAGGCCAGCAATGCAGTTCCTTCAATAGAGGAGCACAGGGACAAACATGCACAGCAGGGAACAGTTACAGACAATCAGCCAGTGGTTTTAGAGGAGAATGCACCTGCAGAGGCAGCTCCATAGAGACGGTCAGAGCGCATTAGAAAAGCCCCTGACAGACTTGATCTATGCAAAAGGCTGTAAGCTCATTATTACACAGTTGAGCTATAATAAGTTTATTGTGTTAAAGGAAATGATCATTTAAAAGAGTTAACATTAGGTAATGTGTTGAGCCTTAGTTAATACCAGGTAATGTGTAGCTTTATTGTTGAGTCATGTTCTTATGCTTAGGTTAGGCTAAAGTAATCGTGACACAGTCTGTTTGTTATGAGGCGGTGGTAAAGACCGTCCTCCTACGGTGTGCTAAATACTGGCAACCTCTGGCACCAAATTATTATTTATTTACTTTGTTTAAAGAGTGCACAGTGAATCTGTTTTTGTTTACTGTATAAGGGAGATGTAAGGATATCCCGCGAGACACTATTATGTTCCTAAGAGGCCACCATAGCTGGATACTGTGACGTAATGAAATGTTTAATAAAGTTAGTTGAATACTTACCCGCTAAGTCAGTCGCATATCATTACAGTTACAACACTCAAATTTGTCAAAAAGAGCTGGATCTGTATAGCATGCTCTTGTTTTGAGAACAGCGCATGATCCTTAAAGAATCCTGTACGTCATATAGTAAGATATTTGGGTGATTGTAAAAGGACTTCAGCGTCAAAAGAATTGGTATGTACAATCATTTATATTTGACAGTGGTTTGTAGAAAAGTTCTAGTTGTTAAGTTGTGCAGCAAAGTCGTTAAGTCGTGCAGCAAATCTTGTTCCAAGAACAAATTCAACTGGATCTATAATCCCCAATTTCTCAGAAAAATAGACCTTTCTCTTGCTCTCACTGTTTAATGCAACAAAATGATTAATCACCTTCTCAAAACACTCAGCAATTGGAGACTCAACCACACTTTTGATGGGCTCCTCTAAAGCGAGACTCTTTTTTAGAGCTTCTTGAGTGTGACTATGTATGTCTGTGAGCACTTCTTGTAGAGCACTAACAACATAGTTAATATTTGCCTCTGCAATCCCAGCAACTTTAAGTTTTGTGAGCAGTGTTGCACAACTGTTTACTGTGTTTCTTTCTTGCAGTAAGATGTCACATGGCGAACTCTTGAGTGGGCAGAACATATGTATCCCTGATGAAATGGAATTGTTGGTGGTGGAACATTCACTATCATCAAAACATAAATTTTCATTTGAACAACACTTGATTAGATGCTTTCGTAATTTAGAAAAACTTAGATAAACGTGAGAACAACCTCTATGAGCACATTTTAACTTGAGACCTTTTCCTGAGCGAAGACCATGAACTAATTTATAGTGTCCAACAGGTGCATTGGCATTGGCATGCCACATTTCACACATAAAGCATATCATCTTTCCACTGGAGCATTCTGACACTCAGCTCAGCCACAAATCGACGGATAGTTAAAAAAGATTGGATGCGCACGTAGAGCTAGGGATACGGTCTCCGTCAACGGAGAGGGCTCTCTATGTCTACGTACAGCACTTTACGGATGACTATAAATCCACCTTTACCCTGCTGTCGAGCCCCCTTCCTCGTCACAGATGACTCCGACATGTTGTTTTTTTTCAGATGCTTTATCATCACCGTAGTGCTTCCGTTCCACGCCATTTCGCGTTTTCAAAGATTGCAACTAATGCCGCTTTTCCACTGCATGGTACCAGCTCGACACGACTCGACTCGACTCGACTCGACTCAGCTCGCATTTTTTGCGTTTCCACCGCAAAAACATGGTATCTGGTACCTGAAGTGGCTGCTTTTTCTAGTACCGCCTCGCTCTAGGTTCCAAGCGGCTGAGCCGATGCTAAAAGGTGACGTCGGCAGACGGCCGGCCACTGATTGGCCAGAGAGTGTGACGAAGTCACGAGAGCGACATGGCAACCATGCTGGTAACAGCCATAGCAGCGCCGCAGCCAACATATTCCACTTCTTCAACTTCTTCAACATGCCAGCTAATAATACGAACACGAATACCATCGCATCGATGTCCTCATTTGTTGTTATGTGGGTTCTGTCCATGTGTGGGTTACGTAGGTGTTGTTTGCGTCGCGTACAAAAATACGTCACGGCCCTTTCGCGCAGCCGACCCCGCCCACGTCCAGGAGGTACTATTTGCGGTGGAAAAGGACCCGTGCTGCTACCGTGTCGAGTCGTGTCGAGTCGTGTCGTGTCGAGTCGAGCTACATGTGCGGTGGAAAAGCGGCATAACACACCTTTTAGCTTAATGCGTAGTAAAGTACTCCCACACTTTGGAAGATTTCGGTCAAACTATTTTCTCCACCTCCGCCATGTTTCATGTCCAAAATACAAGCTGTGGTTGCTCACACTATAGCGCGCGGAAGGCTCGCTGTGGGCGCGCATGAAGCATGGACCTGTCGGTGTCGGCCAAGCCCCCAGGAACATTGCATTAATCCGCAATCCAACAGTGCTCAGCGGCCAATCCTGGTATTGCAGCTGTTTAAGCGGGCTGTGGACGGGTACCTCGATTCAAGGGGCCCAGAAGTAGATATCTCCGTTCACTCCAATACAAGTGGGGAACAGGAATGTGTCTCCGCAAAAAATGACTGGATATCAATCAAAGGTTTCTCTTTTCAAAAATGGATATCAATCAAAGTTTTCCTTTTTCAAAACGCCACCTCAAGCGTTTTATTAGCCGTTTTATGTTATTATTTTTTGCTGGAGAAGGAGGGGTGGGCAGCTGAAAGGAGTCGTAGTGAAACAAATGCTATTTCGGCCCGGCATTCGAGAGGGCCTAGTGCACGGCTCCGTTAACTTCTCGTGTCCAAGGTTTTTCCTTTTACTTAGCATGAATGACGTTGATGGTTTTTTAGGCACTGTGGTGACTTTTTATCACTAAAAGTGTTATTAGTGATAAGGGATTTTTAGACTGGTTCAGCTGCTGCTCAATGATTCTCACGTTCCTCTGCTTGCGATCATTGCGATTCACCATTTATTGATCCATTTATTCAAAAGATCCAAAGACAAAGAACGGGTGCATTACGGTATCATTTTTAAATATTGTTATAGCCTTATAATGCAGCAGCCCGTCTCCTCACTCATACTAAAGCGTGGCACCACATCACCCCAGTCCTCAAGAATCTCCACTGGCTCCCCATCTCACATCGGATCCACTACAAACTCCTGGTCCTCACCTACAAAGCTCTCCACCATATGGCCCCCCCATATCTCTCTGATCTTCTCTCCCTCTACCAACCCCCCCGGGCCCTCAGATCCTCCTCAGCTGGTCTCCTCTCCACCCACACATCAAAACTCCACAGCCTAGGTGACAGAGCCTTCTCCAGGACATCTCCCAGGCTCTGGAACTCCCTCCCCCAACATATTCGTGACTCTGAGTCCCTCACCATCTTCCAGTCCCGCCTCAAGACTCATCTCTTCTCCTCTGCCTACCCCTAGATCACTCACTATCTATTTTTGGGCCCTATGTAAAGCGCTTTGAGTACGTGAAAAGCGCTATATAAATTGAATCTATTATTATTATTATTATTATAAACATTTCAGTTGTGTTAGTATATATCTTTTTGTATTCATTTGCTTGTTTAGCTATGTATGACAGTTAAGAATGTTGGTGTAGGCCTACTACAAATATTTATGTGGGTAGGCTACTCCAACCTCGTTGCTGATCAATATGTAACCATTTATTTGTATATAAATTAATGATAGCATTTTCCGTAAATAGTTGGATGGAATCAGTTTCTTAAGCAATAACATTGAACTGTATTGTCTTCTAGGCCCACATACATTTACTATGTTGTTGGTATTATATGTTAGATGGAGCAATCTTTCATATTTATGAAGTTAACTTATACTTCCATGGTTGGTAACCAATGCGACTGCGATAGCTCAGACCTCTCGCTTATGATGCTACAATGCTAACAATGCTAAAAAACAAGAATATTTCTGCATCCGGTACGTCATGAACTAGGGCGTGGCTAGGCTCCCATGATGCGGAAGCATATCTCTCCTTGATGTTGCCCTGCGCCATTGAGCAGTTTACATAGGAATGAATGCCATTTTGGAATCCGGTGTCCATTCTATAATATGTCCATGGTGTCGGATTCTGTAAACAGTTCCGCGCCTACAAGTGACATATTTATCGGGCGACTCAACGAATTGATGACAAAATTCGATGCCAACGCTTTAAGTAATCGATTCTTATCGTTTTTATCAATTTGTTGTTGCAACCCTAATCTCTTGTGTAGTACGAGGTCTGCAGTACAAGATTGTCTGACATGTCTACTGACTCAATAACTGGTCGATTGTGAGTATCATGTGATAAATCATTCATAAAAAAAATAAATAGATTCAAAGGTATTTTAGAATGCGTTGCTGGTATCTTTCTCAAACATTGGGTTCACTGTTTAAATCTACATATGAAGCGTGCACATTGTTGTTTGCATCATCGGTTACAATTACATTTAGGGCATTTAGCAGACGCTTTTATCCAAAGTGACTTACATTGGATAATACACAGATTGACACACCGACGGCAGAGTCAACCATGCAAGGCGACAGCCAGCTCGTCAAGAGCAGTTAGGGTTAAGTGTCTTGCTCAGGGACACATCAAAACTCAGCTATATGGAGCTGGGGATCGAACTAGCAACCTTTCGATTACAAGACAACTACTCTACCTTCTGAGTTAAGCTGACCCTCCTGAGCTAGACCACCCATACGGTTACCTACTGTTGCCTGTTCACCTGCTGATTAGGTGTTAATGCAGTCCACCTGTCCTCTGCTGATTGACACCGGATTGAAGGGGGCGATAACAGAGAAGCCTGCAGCCTACACTGAACAAAATCTGCTTTTTTGTTCAGAATGAACAAAACCTAATGCTTTTCTTTAAAGGCGGAGACAGGGGGTTTGGTCCTCCTATCAATGGGCAGTTTGTGGCCTTGTAAAGATGTCAGCCATAAGTAGAGTGGAGGCAATTGGCTGTGATGACCAGCTACATCCTTTTAGTCTAATTGGGGCTGTGATTTAAATGTTTTGTGGCTATGTACACAGTATTCTTTAAAAAGAAATGCTGTAAATCATTTTATCAATAAATGTTTAATTTGTCCTTGGCTGAAAAGAAGAAAGAAAAAAAAATCTTGGTTGTTTGATTGACAAATCCGGTTATGTTCAGAATCCACTGAATTTCTTGCAAGTAGTTCTTTGAAATTCCCCACCATCACCTGGGTGAATTATGAACTTGGTATGACAGTTTGAAAAAGATGGAGAATGGGCCCAGCATATCAGTTAGGATACAGGAGGTGGCTGGCAGGCGACACAGCAGGCTCCGCTGGATGTCGTCTGCGTGCGGTGTTGCCATTCATCAGGGGCTGTCTGTGGAGACGTGTCTGGGGTGTTGGACACAGCATGTGCTTCCATGGCTCGACATGGGGCATTCACACTGTGGTGGATATATATTACCGAGGCAAAATGGAATAGATACCCGCACCGCTGTGCCTGGTTAGTGATGGTAATTGTTAGGTTTTCTTTTTTTATAATTTGTATAGTTCATATTTTACATCGGTAACAGCAACGGTGTTTGCTGTTATTGTTTTTTCCCCCCAGGTGTGGCGTAATCGGAAAGCCCCAGGCGTTTCACAGCAGCGAGCAGCAGTTCAGCAGCACTTCCTCGAGTCAAGCGTTTAAAATAGTGAACAGGAATTCAACACTGCTTACTCTGCCACTCTTATTTTGATGAATAGCCTTGGTTAACTTTATCCACACATATGGGTAACTTCTGCAGAAGGCAGATGGAGATTACCTAGCAATGCAGGACTTTGTTTGTGTAGTTGTAAAAAACTATGCTATACAAGTGGAAAATGCAATTATAAAAAGGTTTGACAGATTGAGGGGAGATCTTCCGTCAAAGTAGGGATTGAGTCGATGCGCCTTGGGGACTTTATGTTTATGGATGAATGAGTGAACCCAGTAATTTGTAATGTTGGTCCGTATTCGTCTAATCTCAGATACAGAAGTCCTTCTATTGTATAGCAGAACTTCTGGGGGGAGACTGCTCAGAGCTTGGGACGAAAACCAATAACTGAAAGGGTTGAAGTTTCACCTTGCTGATTCGTCACGAGATATTCTACCAAAGAGAAATTAATATGGGCAAGGGATAGTTTGAGACAGGGATTATAATAAGTGTATTTCTAAAATGGTCAGTCTTCACAGTGTTGATTTAACTTTTTCTAATGTTGGTGTCCAGAAATGTTTTAGCTGGTCTTCTCAACGGGAAAGATTTACTAGTGTTGTATTACTATTAAGTTTGTGGTCGCTGTCAGCCAATTATATGTACCACACACCATTGTTATTTCTCGGGAGAATTTGTCATTAAGAACCTTTTTTGCATTTTGCCCTTTGTGTCTTGTGATTGTAATTCCAGTCTGTACTAGCTTTAATTTAACTTTTAGCTTTAATTTTTTACTTAAAAAATATAATTAATCCCTTTTTCATTTGAACCTTCTAATTCATGATTTAAAAGAGGCCCTTGTAGTAGAAAAAGCCAGGTTTCATCCATTTTACTATCGGAAGATTTTCCATCTGTCGCTTATATTCTTGGACACACTAGTGAATACGCAAAAACAACTCAAACACTTTCTGAAGATATAATTATCCACTGTGCTATAAATAAAAGTTATGAACACCTTAATGTTCAGAAATTACATCGGGTCGCACTGTGGAAAGAGTAATGCCGATAACTCAATGCCAAACAAGGTTGTTCATTTACCGGAGCGCACGTCTAGATCTATACATACGCCTACCTTAAATGGATTGGATGACCGCTTAAAAGAGGAAACTCAATAAGCAACGTATGAGGTGAGTGCAGGCAGGGCTTGATTTACACCACCATGTATATATTGGGTGCCTGATGAAGATGCTTCCCTATAGCACCCTGGGTGGGCAGCGGGGGGCTCGTATGTCTTGGCCTGAGAAAGGGATGCACTTGAAGGGATTAAAAAAAGGGTGTGTCAGACAGAGCGAATTACAGGAACCAATCTTGGCGAGCGAGAAACACGCAGAGGATGCGGGCTGTCTCCTGCTTTCTAAGATATCCTCAGCTCTGTCCGGGGTGATTTAGAGGCGGAATGGTTCACCCTGCTCACTTGGGAGGGGCAATCCAATCAGCTTAAAGCGGACACAGGTATTAAATCCATTGACCAACCGTTCCCATTGTGTTGGCATATGGTACTGCTGAGCCTGCATGCTCGAATAATCAGATATTGGTTTCGACAGCTAGGTATTCAGACCTCGATACAGAATACGAATGCAGAATACGAAAATTTGTTTTTTTATTTGAATGAAAAATAATGATCAGTTAATGGAAACATGATTCTGCAGCAATAGTCTCTGCCAGCTCTCCTCACCTTAACGCAGAGTTCACTCAGGTCCTCAACTTTAGCCAAGCGACTTTGGAAGCATTCTCGCACAGACACTCATCACAAACACGTTTCAGTTGTAAAAGTTGAATTTTTGAATTTTACGATCACACAAAATAAGCACAAAAAAAACATTTGGCATAATTATGTAAAATAGTAGAATAACATGATGTGGAATAGTGCAAACAATTCTTAAAGGATAGTCGATCAAACACACCATGCATACCTTATCAAAATGACACTAATTTCAAACAAGCTCAGTGACTTAAATAATTGTTTCTGTCAAGTGGTGGAATCTGCATTTCATTGATTTATGTATTTATCGCAGATGTCATCCTTTTCTATGCGTGGCCTACGGTTTAAATATTCAGGTTCAATCCTCCACAGGCATAACAATGGGATCCAGTCCAAGATTTAAACTGCCGTACTTATTAAATGGGCCTTGGTCCTGTCAGGTCCAAAAGTCCTGTAAATACATTTTTTACAGGCACATTATTAGAAATGTGATGAATAGTGCTGCACATTACATTTGGAGAGGTAAAGAAAGAGAGCAAGATTACATTTCATTGAGAAGTGTTCCATTTCGTGTACCTGTGATTGACAGGCAAGATGGATTTCCCGAACCAATCAGGAAAGTGATGTCCTGATTAGTCAGAAATTTGCAGGGAGCAGTCCCAAAATCCAAATGATGTCATACAGAGGCAGGCACAGTCAACCAGAGCCTTTCTCAAAGAGCATTTCACTCACTAGAAGCTAAAGGACAACTATGGTGCTTCTTACAGATTACAATCAAATGAAAGCCCTTAAATCTTACCTACTTATGCTTTTTAAAGCATAACATCTTGAGTAATGCCTTCAGCTATTGTCTTTGGGATTTGTTTGAGGGAGAACCGATACTAGAACCATTCTGTAAAAATGAGTGGTCTTATCAACAAGATGCATGCTGTGCTGGTGTGATTAAAAGATAATGTTACCGTTTTCACTCAACTGATTTTCGGAAATGCCCAAAGTGCTTCTCCACATGTTCAATCTTCTCCTTTCTAAACTAAAAGAACAAACCGGTCTATGTTGTCTAGCGTAACACGTCGAACCGCGAAGCAGCCCCTATCACAGTGGCAATTGTTTGGCATTAATGAATGAACTGCAGTCCTATTATGCAACACCACAAAATGATCATTAAAAAGCAGCAGTTTTCTTAAACTCACTTTGTTATGCCTGAGCAAAGTATTTCCAAAGTGATTTCTTGTTCTGGTCTCTGCTGCTTGTAGTGAGTGATTTTGTATGCTGGAAGTCGTGTTGTTTGCTCCAATACAAGAACAATTAACTCAAAATGTGCTGTATGAAAACAGACTCAGAGATAATGCCTGAAGCAGAGGAACTGTGTGTGCGAAAATGAAGTGCTAAGTTACCAGTCAGAAACCTGAAATGCAGTTTGCAAATAGTTGTTTTTGCCGATCCTGTTCAATTATCCAAATGATCACATTAGCTGGTGCCGGGCTTCCGGAGAGCCATGCATGAATATTCCAAATTTAATACAGGTGCAACAAATCCAATAAGTACACACTGGGTATTAGAAGGCCTTCAGCAAACGTGAGACGAGTCGCTGCCAGGGTGTGCCATCTCAAACCGAGCGCTATGGTAACTTCTAATCAAACTCACATTAGGGTCACCCTACTTCCACCGCCATTAATCGTAAATCACTCTCTATAATTTTCAGTTAACCTTTAAGGACTGAAGTCGGTTTTCAGTGTCGGTGGGGGGGGATGGGCCTGAGTGGAGGAGCCGATGACAAGTGGCCTTTTCCCGGTACGCAGATTAATTTGTTGCTGCAGCGTACCTGAATGCCATCCGTCATCCCGCACTCACCTCTCTCATTCCACTCTCACCACCGCACCGTCGGCTGTCTCGCCTCCGGTGATGTATGGACTGCCCCGGTGCCTGCAGCCACCGCACGGGGTAGGCATTACCGCACGCATACACAGAGTAAATTAGGATTATAAAAAGGGCTCTTCAATAAAAGGCGCATCAAATGAGGAGATTAGTAGGGCTGCGGTGACGCACGGCAATCGCCTCAGTTTCAAACGCTGCTTGGAGGTTAAGCAGACACCCACAGGACAGAGGAGGCTTTAGAGGTGATGCCTTTCGTCACGCAGTTAGCAATCGTGTCAATTTTTTTGTAAAGCCACATCTTGTAAGCACGAGACGTTTCGGAGTCACATAGTCCGCACATCACACCGTTTGTTTCCCCCCGCTCGCACGACAATGTTTATGGGTTTTGTAATTAGTCCAGACATTGACGCAAGGGGCTGCCGGGATGATCGGATATCAATAGCCGACAGAGTGTCTCCTTTGGGAGGGCTGCCTCAAGTCCTATTGCAGTACACCTTGATAGTGTTCTGTCAAGATTTGAGGATACAAACACAAGCTCACCTCAATTCAATTATTTTAAAACGTAAGTCAATAAATCCTCAAATTTGGAGATAACTCAATATGATATTGAACCATATTAAATTCTAATTTTACGATTGCTTCTTCCAATAATACAAATGATAATCATCATTATGGAGAGAAAACAGATGTGGTCTAACAGCAGTCTTCAGCAGCTGGCTCATGGACCCCCCAGACCCCAGTGTAGGGGGTCCAGGTGGCGTGGCTACGGCCCCTGGAACACCAACCTTAGAGGGACCCAAGAGGGGGTGTTCTTTCAAAGGCTCTTCATTGGCGAGAGAAAAGTATGGTGCTTTCTAATTTTTTTATTTTTACAAATAGAGCCAGATAATGCAACTTTGCTTTATTTGATCTCAGAGTGAAAAATGACATCAATCTTGCATAGTTCTCTGTTTACCGCTTCACCAACGCACTGAACAGAATTGATGAGGCCAGGTTTGCTCTGTATTCCTTCCATTTTTGAAAATACCCTATTATATGGGTGACTGGGTGTTTACACCATAACAAAATACACCATCAAAAAATAAAGTATTATGAATTGACTTTGAATGGTGCAAAATTTATCAAACTACATTGTGAAAACAATGAACATTATGTAGCTCTGATAGATGTGCTAGGTGAATCCCAGAAAATCTGTAGTGGTCCTCATCTTTATAGGTTTATGTCTGTTATAAAAATAAGCACACTGTATCCATCCTTGGACCTCAGTAACATATTTCCACTTCTATTGGCCAGGGCCTATGTACTGAGAAATCAGAATAAACCAATGGGAATTGGCTTTCATTTCTACCTTCAAGGTTCTACTTGAAGGAAAATCAGACCATACTAATTATACCATGCCAACCCATATCAACTAAGTAAATAATTGGCAGCCCACTGTCTAATTTGTCAATAACCCAGGTACTTAGCCCCAGTGTCCCAAAGACAGTAGCCTATTATTAGCTAACTTTGTAAGGATCAAGTTAATTGAGTTGGATTCAATTGGAAACGTGTTGTACAGGATGCTGACAAATTATACTTGAATTTGCTTCGCTGTTGGAACCAATCCAGAGGTAGGTTGCCTGCCAAAGCATGAAGATATCACTTTAATGCAGTGCCGGTGTATTTGAAATAATGTTCAATCCTCAAGCTCCATCTGCCTGCTTTCCTCTTGACAAGGCCTTCAGTAGTCCTCTACATCCTCCCTGACTGTAGTCTCACCAATCACACTTTAGATTAGCATCTGAAGTCTGATGGCAGACCATCTTCTATCTGGCAGAACGGGACATTTAATTATTTTCCACTTCAAATATATTTAGACCAATCATTTTTGCTTTGGGCCGGGATCTTAACACGGACTAGGCCTCTAGTGGAAGCACCCTGACCGTCCGAAGCGCCACCAACGTGATATGCCTGAGCATTCATCTCGGATCCGGAAGAGGACTAGTGGGAACTAAACGATAACTTTGTCTTTCCATTGTCGGAGTCCCTCCCTGGCTACATAATCTCAGATCCAGTGGTTTTACTCTGGTATAGCAGAAATTCTTGGGGGAGAATGCACAGAGCCTCGGCAGGAAATCAAAAACGGCAAGGGGTGGAGTTACGCCTTGTTTCCTGTTTCGTACAGAGATATTCTACAGAAGGAAAGGGAGTGGGCTTTTTGTAGGCTTTTTAGAACGGTGTTGACTTGAAACCTGTATGCCACTCTGGCACAAACTGCTGGGCAATATTGTGCCAATTACCAAAGTCATACATATCAAACATTCAACTGGGGGTTGAGCTTAGGAAGGCGTTGGTCCTGGTAGAAAGATGTCAATATTGGTAATTGCTAGTTGCTATCCTAAAGGAAGAGTTGGAATTTAGTCTGCAGACTTGGAAATCAGAAGGAAATTAAAGCCAAGCATTAAGTTTAGAAATATCTGTTCTATGAAAAAAGTAGCTGGTGTTAAAAAGTAGTCAACGCCAAGTCTGGTTTTAACTACTTTTTCAAGTCGGTTGAGATCATAGCCGAGTGATCAGAGGAAATAAATTATAGCATGAATAATAGCTATTATTATAAGACTATTATTAAAGCAAAATAGCCTCACCATCTGGCCAAAATAAAGTCAGAAATGTTTATATATTAAGTTTATTCTTGTGAACTTTATTCTTATGAAACTTTGTAAATCTATTCATGATTTAATGTTTACGTGCAAACAACATGTAGCCTCCTGAACCTCAAATTCCGATCCAGCACTTCATGTTACGGTTATTTAGGTAATTTCTGAGATTTGTAAAGAGTGAGTGCAGAAAGGTGTGGTAAAGAAAACAAAACCCAAACGTCCCCTCCCTCTCTTCTCCCTCCTTCGCTATGTTTTTTCCGCAATTAAACGCAGCTGCGATTAACAGGCAAAGTCGATTCCCGGAACCAATGCCGGGAAAAGATTCCCTGATGGGTCAGATATCAGCCGGGAGCGGTCTGAAAGTCTCACGGTGGATTTCACTCACTAATGGCTGAGGAATTGGTAGCTCAAACGGTAGCTCTTAAATCTTACCCACAACACCTTTAAGTAAGATGTGTATGTAAACAGCTATTTTATTCAGTGATGGATTACAAAAAAACAAAAAAGATTGAGAATGAAATAAAAGATATGAAGTGCCAAGTACCAACCCCAGAGCAACCACATTGATGACGGCTTAAAAACACTGGCATCAATCCTGCAGAAGCGTTGCAGCAAGCAGTGTTTAGGGTGATACATCATCAGGGATATGTAGCAGTAGAAGTGCTAAGGTGGAATCTGAATAAATGGATGGGAGATCATAAAGCTGGCTTATCAAGTGGGATGTCCTGAAGCCATATTGTAGTGGTTTTGACTGTATAGATTGGATGAATATTTATGTATTTCACTGACTAAGTCGTTTATCTTGTTCGATTTTTGCAAATTATACATTATGCACGCTTTGTGTGGATTTTTCTGAGCTTCAAAAAAGACGCACATATGACGTAGGAAGCATATCATATATTCATGAATGTTTTAAAACAGTTTTTTCCCGTAATGTAACTTTATATATATATAAAGAATATAAAGTATGATTCTGCCCAATAGTACTTCACTAGAGCGCTCACAATTGTCTTTTCTTAACCCCCTGTGGCAAAAAATATATTAAGTACCACTTAAAGTATAATTTATGAATATATGAGCGAGGAACATTTTAAATAATATATAAAGTTCATCATATTCTAATTACAAAACGACATTGTTATAATTAGTGCCAATGCACAACTGGTGACTAGGCAACTTTCAACATCTTGTAGCCTGCATCAGCTCTAATCTTTTACTGTAAGAGAGATTGAATCTCATTAAATGCTAAACTGTTGCCCCATGTTCCAGTGGGCAATATTACACTTTAATCAGCTCGCTGCTTAACGAACACAACAAACAACCATAAACATGAGAAAAAGCCACTGGTTCTGCTACTTGTGACATTATGATTTCAGAATGACAAGAATCAAGACTCAAAAAGTCCACAGTCACCTTCCTGTTGTGCTTCTCGAATCGTTAAACAACGGGAAGAAAAACCAACACGGCTTGTCTCTGGCTCCCCCCTTTTATCCACTTCCTCTCCTCTTTTTTTTTTTAACAACCATCAAAGCCCTCTTTGGGAGCGAGGCACTGTGAGAGTGCTCAGGCCTTGCAGCTTTCTCGCTTCTGTAAGATCTTAATAGTTTCCTGGCGACAGCTTGAATCCTCAGCCCGTCAGCGTGGGTCCCGTGGGGGGGGGGGGGTGGGGGGGGCATGCGGCGATGTCTTTTAAACCCCACAGAGGTCTCCCTCTGGAGCGGGCCGCACCGGGAGACTCTGATGATTCCCGGAAACACCCAGCGCACAGCCCTGTGCTCGGCCGATGCCGTGCTGAACGTTGTTCGCTGGCGCCGTTGGATTATTCATACCTGGATGTGTTCGCTGTCGCTCTCTTTAAGTCATGAGCTGCCTGGGAGCTTGCTTGAGAATGGCCTTGCTACAGGCAACGTTGTAGAATGGGGGAATCTACTTTCGAGCCAGGAAGCACAAATGCTCACAGTTTGCAGACAAGTAAGGGAAAGAGAGTTGAAGCGGTGGAGTGACAGAAAGCACAGCAGACAGACGCGAAGGCATATTATTTAACATAATCGTCTGATCCGTGGTACCGCGGTGTACCTTAGATTTAAACAGAAAACGACTACTCAGAACATAGCATTCAAACGGTGCTAACATGTCTCAAGTGAGCTCCAAACATTAGTGACTATAAATGTGTATAAAAAAAAATGATAACTCCAGCATTGTCCATTGTGTCCACTCTTTAATTCTCCAAGCCATGGGACAATTGCTTAGAGTTCCGTTGAAACGTACCACTGTATAAGAAAATGATTCCAGCACTGCTGTATGCAGAGTGAGAGGGAGAGTGATGAAGTGTTGATGGTAATTGTGAAGTGAAGAGGCACAATCAGAGGTTGGTGATACTGTAGTGTTCTACAGAAGCAAAGGGGCTTCCCATTGGGAAACTAAAGCAACCTACTGGGTATCAGGTCAGACTATCAAAATAATCTCTCTTCTGCCATTCTGGATATCTTTAATGCAGGGAAGGTACCAGTATACCTTTATAAAATTTACAGCATGGCTGAATCAACTTTGTTTCCATGAATTCGCAAGACCCGCTCCTATTTCTGAAATGTGTGATTTCTAAATAAAAGTAGGTGCCACCGCAGGTGCCTCTGGAGAATAAGGCAGTCTGTGTTTCAAAGTTGTTAAGAGAAGTCATCTATCAAAGTTCACATGCACGAGGCCCGGGTTATATTGTATGTCAGGGTGGCTGTTCAACGCATAAGCCCACTGAAACAGGTGTGTATATGGATACAGCGTTTCTAATAAAACTGGATATCGGAGAAATGTGTTGAGGATTTGCTCGCCGATAAAGAGAATCATATTTTTGGTCGATGCAATAGATGCATGAAATGCACACAATAAAAAACTCAATTCCCATTTAATGGGGTGTTTCCGAACTCATAAACTACTGCCAAGCAAACAAATACAACTATAATTCTGTTGTATTTTCTCATCATTCTGGCTGCTACATCGTTGCACTGCAACACACCGTACCTCAGAACTATTAAATAGCCTTCCTCGGCTGAGAGGCAGCATTGCGATGCGTAGTTCGCCGGGTGTGAAACTTTCTCCTAATAGACAGCAGATGCTAACTATTCTCTGCCATCCATTGTGCTCCACCTGCTGTGAGGCCTGGCAGGTGCTTCTAGGCCCTGGCTGAGTGGAGGAGCCGGCCGCCATTTGGCCGAAGCCATCTGCGAGTCTTGCGCTGCTTTTGAGCAGCATATGGTGATACTGGTGAAGCCATTCTTCTTTGGAGAGCATGGATAGTGCATTCATCATTTTAAGTTTCTGTATGTGCGTGCGTGCGTGTGTTTGTCAGTGTGTGTGTGTGTGTGTGCGTGCCTGAATGTAAGAAGGAGTGAGAGGCCTCTCCATCAGTGAATAGAAGATTAGGTTAGTTCAGGTGAGGCTACTGATATAACAGAGACCATAAGCCTCGTTCTCACTTTATTTCGGGCCCTATCCCCTACCCTCTTAGGTTTTCTTTATTGCACTTGCAAAACGTACAGTTTAAATATCTTCACTAATATAATACTCTTCTTGGATTTAGTCTATCATCATTGGGCTTCACTTCATTTAGTGGCCAACATTAATGAAGGACAGTATTTAATTCGGACAAGATTAGGTTTGTTAGTATTCAACACTGACAAGGCGGTTTAGTACTTAACACTATATAACATGAGATTAGATTTGAAAAGTGGACTAGATCAAAACGATCAATAGAGAAAAGTCCCTGGATGGATTGACTCTTGGAAGGCCCTTTATTCATGATAAACTTTCTCGTGGCCCTTATCGACTGGAGTTAAGAGAGACATTTGTGGAAATCACGTGAGATGGCTTCCAGAAATGAAAGGGTTCAAGTTCAGACTTGAATGTATCAACCTGGTTTGATAAACTTCCCTGATTACAGTAGGAAAACTATATATTTTTATATAGTTGATGATATTTAATCCCATCTACTTGGAAGAAGTAAAGAAACCCAAAATTAAGTTTGGGGATTCAGTAACTTTACCAGCGCATAATGCATGTGTAAATTGCATTAGTCTTTCCTGCTTTGCATTTTACAGCATTAAGTATTACATTTTTTTGATTACCTATGCAAACTGTGCCCTAAAGATAACTTATTTCACACGTACATGAAACACATTCATGCGTGTAGGATTAAATTACTATAATGAGAGAGGGAGGGACACACATGGAGATACAGTATACCTGCCCAGTCCAAGGTGACTACATCCTTCAGATGAGTGAGCAGTGTAAGTTGCTGATCAGTGTTTTGCTGGACATAGAGCCGGTATTAGTATGCATCGTTTGTTGGTATCAAGGTCAACGCCAACACTCACACAGAGTTTAATATCCGCAGTCCAAAAAAAACACCAGGGGAAATAATGTGGAGACTGTCAGGCAACCAGGAAACCTAAAGCAATGAGGAAGAGTAATGCCAGAATGATGTACCAAAAGTGTCATTTCATTATGTCCTGTGTCGCTGAAGCACAATCAATTTGAGTTTGTGTATTTAATCAGTTTTCTATTCTAGATTGATATTACTATGTTTAATGAGAATATACTGTATATATTAATGATTACACTTTATTTTATTTGCCATCTTAATGCAGAATCTGCAATAACATAAGTGCACCGATTATACTCCAATAAATCTTATCGTCCACTCTAGTAAGAAGTAAAAAAAACATTCCCTCTCATTGGTCGTTAACTTAACTATTAAACACAATTAATGAAATACCTCACTCAAATCACAATTCCATAAAATTGTACTCCTCATCATCCGTTGCTATCTTTACCCCAGCCTCGTATCCTTATGTCCTCTTAATGACCCCGCTTGAGTGTGTGTGCGGAAAGTCCTTCCAGCACACTCGAGCACTCACCAGACTTTGTCTCAAATGCGCCGAGAATACCCCAGGGACCATGCTGGGCACCGATGTAGCATCAAAACACGACCAAAAAAACGATTTTCCTTCGCAGATCAAGCCGTAAAAACAGAGTCACAGTAGGCCTGCCGCGTCGCAGAGGGCCAATCAGATCCTCGCTGTCCACAATGACGGTGGTAACGGTAATGGTGTGCAGAGATGCGTCCCGTGCCACCCAGTGTGAGCTCCAACCACGTCAGAGGGATGTACGGCTTTGTCCCCCTCCAAGGCGCGGGTGTACCCAGGCTGGAGTGGGTGCTAGGGGGCTGGGGGTGTACACCGTGTCATGCATCATGCTTACATGTCTTACAGGATCAGCCGTGCTTATCGCGTGGGCAGCCCCAGCGCGCCACCACCTTGTAGCGTTTTGCCACGGTGAGGTGGGGGGAAAAGTGCTGTCTGCAGCAGAATAAATAAAACATTCTGAACTTCTTGTACGGCAGAGCGGGGGCAGGGGGGGGGGGGGGGGGTGCTGTGCAGAACAAGAGTTGTTACCAGCTGTTCAATTTGCTGCATCATATGATCATTTCTGCACCGTCGCACTTTTTCCATGAGGAGCTGAGGGGGGGGGGGGGGGGGGGGGGGCATGCTACTGGATAGGTGTTCCTGATACACTACTCGAGATAGAATAGAGATAAACGACTCAATACACCCACAAACACACACACACACATACTCATAAACACACTCATACACACACACTCATATACACACACATACTCACGCACACACCCTCATATACACACACACACACACTCATATACACAGACACACATACAGATTCACACACCCACACACACACATGCACATAAGCACACAGGCACAGACACACAGTCATATACACTGACAAACAAACACAAATAGAGATACACACATACACACATTCACATACACACACACACACACACACACACACACACACACAAGCATGCACACGCTCACACACAATACAGTACACATCACTATAGGTGAGGAGAGAGACATTGCCTGTTTTCTTGTGAATATTCAGATTGCGGTCTGTTCTCCCAGGGGCCACCTGAATGCCGTTGTTTTTCTCATTGACAAGGCCCTCACGTCCACAGCTTGTCTCTTTCAGGGCCAATTCAATCACTGTTCTGAATGATGGAGATCCAAATGACCGGGCTCCACCCATGGAGTGAAGAGGCAGTGCATCCTTGCGGTCAATCACATGGATTGTATTGACCGGCAGGAGTCAAGTAGAGAACAAAAGTGGTTGATTTGATGATGGGAGCCGCCCAAGTGGCACTCATTTCAATAATATCATTCCCTGCGCCTCTCAAAGGTTAAGAGTCTAATTGTAAACCCTGTTGCATTTTTTGTTGTTGTTTGACTTCCAATTTAATCAAAAAGTCTGTTGTTGTGATTCAGAAGGAATAAAAGCTACTGAACAGAGATGCCTTGTGGCTATGAAATCTCTATGTTCTGCGTAAGTAATAACATTCACAGTGGATAACCTTTGAGGTTACGGCAAGATCTCTCGCTGTTAACATGAGCTCTGTTCATTCCCTAAGGTTTGTGTGTATAATTTAAATGAAAATGAATTCACATGATTGAGCTCATTTGCGCCACACTTTTGAGAGGCAATTTTATAATGCTGTGAGTGTTCGCTACAAATTACATTTAGTTTTGTTTGAAGAAAAGCTCTTTATTTGCAGTCAAGAAGACAGAAGAAGAAAAGTTACAGGGCCTCTGTTTTACCTCCTGGTGTGAGTGGGATTAGCCATGACAAGCCGTTTCAAAATCCACCCTCTAAGGACATCACAATGGGACTGTCAGCCTACCTCCAACTTGTGATGTCACTAGAAGGTGAAGTCATAGATGTCATTGCACCTTATAAGGTTAAAACGATTTCTGGAAAGCAAAAGGCACCCTGGAGAAAAGCTGCCTATGTAACAGGACAGAAAAGGGAATGCAGGAAGGTTGAACGCATCTGGCGTAAAACAAAACTTCATATTCACCATGATATCTATAAAGTGAGCCTCCGTGCCTACAATTTAGACTTAAAAAATGCTAGAGAAACATTTTTCTCCAATATCATTGAAACCAACACTAATAATGCAAAAACCCTATTTGCAACTGTTGACAGACTGACCAACCCCCCAACAGAAATTCCACCTGATCTCCATTCCACGCAGAAATGCAATGAGTTTGCAGCTTTTTATATTGATAAAATTGAAGTTATCAGACGCGCCATCAATATCTCCACGTCAAACAAAAATGTTGGACTACCACCCTGTTCAGGCAAAAATTACGTGGCAAGGATGGCATGCTTTAATGTTATAGACTCTCAAAATCTTGTGGAAACTGTGACACAACTAAAGCCATCCATCTGTTGCCTTGATACTATACCTACCAACCTCTTTAAGAATGTTTTCGACTGCCTAGCAGTAGACGTATTGCAGATAGTTAACAACTCTCTCCAGGCAGGCAATTTCCCAAAAGCTTTGAAAACTGCAGTTATTAAACCCCTTTTAAAAAAGCGGAGCCAAGATGCCTCTATTATTAACAACTACAGACCAATATCAAATCTACCCTTCATAAGTAAAATCATTGAGAAAGTTGTCCTCCAGCAACTAAATCACTTCCTGGCATCAACTGGTTGCTATGACACCTTCCAATCAGGATTTCGACCCCTGCACAGCACTGAGACCACCCTTATTAAAGTTGTAAACGACATCCGTCTTACGAAGGCTCTGGCAAAACCTCAATACTAATGCTACTTGACCTCAGTGCTGCATTTGACACTGTAGACCATACATTACTTCTGGAAAGGTTAGAAAACTGGGTGGGGCTTTCAGGCACTGTCTTAAATTGGTTCAGGTCCTACCTACAAAATAGGAACTACTTTGTTTCCATTGGCGACTTTGGATCAGAATCAACCAACGTGACATGTGGAGTCCCACAAGGTTCGATCTTAGGACCCTCTTTATTCAACATCTACATGCTCCCACTAGGGCAAATCATGCAAAATAACAACATTGACCATCATTGCTATGCTGATGACACGCAAATCTATGTATCGCTATCACCAAATGACTATCGGCCCATAGATCTGCTGTGCCATTGCATTGAGCAAGTGAAGGAATGGATGTGCCGAAATTTCCTTCAACTAAATGAGGGCAAAACAGAGATAATTGTATTTGGTTCTAAAACGGAAAGGCTTAAAGTAACCCAACACCTTCACTCTCTGTCCCTGAAAACCTCAATCAAAGCCAGAAATCTAGGGGTTATCATGGATTCAGATTTACATTTTGACAGTCACATCAAATCAGTTACAAAATCTGCATATTATCACCTTAAAAATGTAGCAAGACTTAGAGGGCTCATGTCTACCGAAGACTTACAAAAACTTGTACATGCCTTTATCACTAGTAAGCTTGATTACTGCAATGGTCTCCTTACAGGTCTCCCAAAACAAACTTTGAGGAAGCTTCAGCTTGTTCAGAATGCTGCTGCTAGAGTTCTATCAAAGACCAAAAAATTTGATCATATTACACCAATTCTGAAATCGTTACATTGGCTTCCTGTAGGTCAGAGAATTGATTTTAAAATCATGTTGCTAACCTATAAATCCCTACATGGTTTAGGCCCAAAATATTTAACTGATATGCTTCCACTACATCAGCCTTCTAGACCACTAAGATCCTCTGAGACCAATCTGTTAATTATCCCCAGAGTAAACACAAAACATGGGAAAGCAGGATGTAGTTACTATGCAACAAATAGCTGGAATAAACTCCCAGAGGATTTAAGACTTGCCCCAACTCTGAGCACCTTTAAAACAAGACTGAAGACTTTTATGTTTGCTATAGCTTTCTGCTAAATCTTAAATACATTGCACTTTCTAAAAAGCTTTTTTAACTTTGCCTTTATTTTCTATTTTAATACTAAAATGCCTTTTTCTATTTTACCCATTTCTTTGCATATGTTTTTCTTTTACTTATCTATTATTTTATTTTATTGTATGACAATGTTTATATGTGAAGCACTTTGAGTCTGCCTTGTGTATGAAAAGTGCTATATAAATAAAGTTGCCTTGCCTGCCTTGCCTAGAATGAACACGTACAGCTAACGATATGAACATACATTGGAATAAAACAATCCACGAATAAATCCAATAATAATCCTAACAAGGCACGCACACTGACTGCACACAAACCGGGACACTTAACGTGATTCCATCTCATCCTTAAACACTACATGAGTTTTAAACATGACAAGCAATGTCACAATGCGATATCTACCCACTCTCTGTGACCGTAGTTTTGACGCCGGATGACTGGTGCCAGACGGCTCAATTTTCCTTTATTTACAGTGCCTGTCCCCTCCTGTTCAACACGCTGGTCGCTGGTCAACGTTTAGGGCCCGAGAGCAGCCGCTGAATCAAAATGAAAGCACTTACCCTCCCTCCACAACCCCGCCGCCACCACCACCACCACCACCACCACCACCTCCACCATGACGCAAATTCTCCTACTTTTTATGCCTGGTGCCCGGGGGTGTGCATCAGGCAGTTTCAAAGTGTCTGGAGTGAAGGGTTTTTGTCTTGGTTCATATTTTAAAATGTTAGATTCCGGGCGACTTCCCTCCTACTGTCTTGCGTGCGTAAACAAGTAGAGACGTTTAGATGTTTTGAAATAGCGTTTAGCCTCGCGGCTAGCACAACTTTCGACTCCATGATGTGACGCACAGTGCACGGCGGAATCCAAGAGAGAGCGATTCGATCATTTTGACAGGTTGATAGCCACTCGCGGGATCTCCCATAAGTATGATTAGTTTCCCAAACTTTGATGATCAAATAATTATTTTATTCGAATTTCCTGGCACATTGGCGAGCCAAGTGCGTCAACTTCTGGTAGTCCCCAGGAAGAAGTAAGCAAATATTTCTCAACCGCACACGGTTTATTAATTAATATTTCAAGTTGATGTGAGAGAAAAATATGCTGCCTAATTTTCAGACAGGAGCAGAAATCATTTTGAGGGAAAGAATGCGATGAGGCATGACCCTGTTTTCCTGTCAGCGTCGGAGCAGCTCTTGCTGATTCAAGTTCTTCAAAAGCTCAAAGAAACCACTGCTTCTATTTGTCATTGTCATCAGCGAGATTGTCCCCAAAGATGTATTGTCTTACATAACTGACATACATGTAAGGGATGTTAACCATATTGTATCTGTCTGAAAATACATGTATTATTTCATCGTTTTAATCTACGGTACAATCTAAGAAATAAGTGAGGAAGGGTTTACTTTTCAACAAGGCATGCTTTGTCCAAGCACCGTTTAATTTATAACTTACAAAATTATCATTGTTAGGCAGGTTACTTTTTAGTGGACATTGTAATAAAACAGGAAAAAACGATTTTTCTCTGAAAGTTACACAAAAGGCTCAGCACCATGCTATGCATTTCACTTTAAAACAGCAAATTAGCCCATCCAGATATGCTCATTCCCAACCCCCAAAAATAAAAAAGACAAATGAACACAACAGTAAAGACACAAAAGTTTGGTGTGTCTTTATTAAAGGCCTTCTCTGCAAGAGGCTGGACGGGGTCAGCACTAGTGTCAAGCCATCCTAAATAATGAGCAAATTACAGAGGCTGCGGACACCGCTGCCATGCATCACAGCACACTAAACAATTAGTAAATTAAAATGTAACCGGCTGAACTGACAGTATTCCTAATTCAGATACAAATAAACAATGGCAATGCATGGTAATGTCCCTCCAATAATTAGGGCAACACAGTATGCACAAGTGAATTAAATTGGTCTGGCTCTCGCGCTCTCTTTCTCTTTCTCTCTCTCTTTCTCCCACTCTCTCTCATCCTTCTACATATTGCCCTTTATTGTGTGTGTGTCGTTTATGAGTGCGTGTCGATATATATGAGGGTGTGTGTGTGTGTGTGTGTGTGTGTGTGTGTGTGTGTGTGTGATAGGGAACATGTCCACAAGACACGGATGTTGTACTACATGGTCAGCGGTTTCACGTCGACCGGAGACAACGGTCCAGTGGTAACAATCATGCCTTTATTACGTTAGTCAATCGTGTCACATTTCATTCATATGAGGTCTATGGGCTTGGTCATATATTGTTTATAAGACGTTATGGTCAGATGTTGGATGGTTGTGTGAATGATGCACTCTCTTCAGAACTGACATGCAAAGATGATAGAGAGAAGAGAAAAATCCCTGGTGTGTTGATACTGATGTATTTATGCATCCAAACAGTTCTTTCCATTTTCTAAATATTGACAGCATGGATTTGGACGGCAAATATCAGTCTGAAGTGTTATCTTCCGCAGGATAAAACCAAAAAGTATTCTTTGGTATTAAAGCTCCTCCTAGCTGAGTGTTGATGTGTCCCTGAGCAAGACACTTAACCCTAACTGCTCCTGACAACCTGGCTGTCGCCTTGCATGGTGGACTCTGCCGTCGGTCTGTCAATGTGTGTATTAACCAATGTAAGTCGCTTTGGATAAAAGCGTCTGCTAAATGCCCTAATTGTAAATTCTAAATTGCAAATGAAAGCGTATCACATTTGTTGTCACTTTTAAACCTAACAAAAGGAACGAAAGCAATTGAGCCCAAAAGCTACAAAAAAGGGAACAAGTACGAGAAGTTAGACAGACGTCGGGCAAAAACAAGGCACATTTGAGAGTGCACTTTCTTATTGAATCATCCAGGTGCACAGCAGAGGGTATAGCTGCGACGACCGCGGCCACGGCCCAGTCACTGATCAGAGGTTAAAGTCACATTGCGGGAGAAAGATCAGCCTCGGCCCAACACGACTGGGCCCTGTCCCCCCCCTGTAGCGAGTTATAGTGGGTAAGGGCAGCCCTTTATTAAAAAGTCATGTCCCTTGTGTTTTGTTTCAACGGAGCAGCTGTCCAGCAGAATGTCAATGCATGGGTCTGTTATCAATACGTTTTTTCTCCTGAGGGTTTTTTCAGGGCAGGATGGCCTTTTCAATTTTGAATTGAAAGGGAAGAGACTAGCATAGAGACACACAGACAGATCCACCAACACACACCACACACACACACACACACACACAAACACACACACACACACACACGTCAAAACCGTTGGCACATGTCAATAATATCCTAGCAAAGAGAGACAAGCACACAGCCTCTCACACAAACTTTCTCTCTCGCGCACATACACTCACAGACACACACACACACACACTCACAAACACACAAAGAGCACATCATCAAAACAGCCTTGCCAAGGATGTCATTCTAGGAGAGAGACTCCCAGACACACACACACGCACACTCATACACTCTTGCTCACACAGGCAAACACACAGACACTCTAACACACAAAATATCACACTCTTCATACTCACACACACACAAACAGACGTCAGACCGTCAACTTATACCATGCAATCATACTCACACACAAACATTCCCCCTCTCTCACACAGACACACACATACACACCAGATCATCAAAACCACCATGACAAAAATATAATCCTAGCAGAGCGACTACAACACACATTCACATTCTGTCACATTCCCCTCTAACACACACACACACCCAAACACACACACACACACACACACACACACACACACACACACACACACACACACACACACACACTCTCTAACACACACAAACACATACTCTCTTTTTCTAACACACACTCACATTCACATACTCTTTCTTTTACTCTCACACACACACTTGCACGCAGACTCTCTCTGACACACAAACACATACTCTCTTTCTCACTTACACACCCACTCTCTCTTTCTAACACACACACACAAACACACACTCTCTAAAACACACACACACACACAAACACAGACTATCTCTAAAACACACACAAACACATTCTCTTTCTCTAACATGTACACACACACAAACACACACATCAGACTATCAAGACATACCATATAATGAATATCACCCTTGTTCTAGCTGTCCTGCTTTGGCAGCACATGACGGTGTTCTTAAACCAGACAGAGATGACGTAGTGAGGCAGTTCTTTGGTATCAAAGTTGGATTCAGGAAGCTTTATCTCTCTTCACTCCACAGCCATGATGAGGGCATCCAGATATCCCTGCCTGTCACTCAGAGGGGGCTTAGTCCAGTCCTGAATACCTTACCTCCTGCTGTCCATCATTATATATATATCTCTCTCTGGCTCCATCATGCTGCGAAGTATCTCTCTCTCTCTCTCCCTGTCTCCTTTGATTTCTCTCGCTCTCTCTCCCGCTTTATCCATGAGATCTCTCTCTCTCTCTCTCTCTCTCTCCTCTCTCGCTCCCTCTCTCCTCTTCCTCTCTCGCCCTCTCTCTCCCCTCCTCTTATTCTCCCTCTCTCTTTCTCTCACTCCCTCTCTCCTCTTCCTCTGTCGCTCGCTCTCTACTCTCTCTCTCTTCTCACTCGCTCTCTCTCTCTCTCTCTCTCTCTCTCTCTCTCTCTCTCTCTCTCTCTCTCTCTCTCTCTCTCTCTCTCTCTCTCTCCTCTCAGGGGGGAAAAGATCCCACAGGAAGATATGTGTAGAGAGAGGCATTAAAAGCTGACAACGAGCCACCTCTTACGTACTGTCACTGCTTCTCAGCCGTCTGCTGGATGGAAAGGACATAATTAATCTATCTAGCGCTCTCTTATACACACGGCCATCCCCCGCACACATACATGCACATACACACCAATCCAAACACACAGATGCACCGCATGCACGCACACACAAACACATGCATACACATGTGCGCACCCACCCACACACAACACAGTTGGCAAACTTTGGTGTATGTGGGTTGAGAACGGAGTGTGTCCATGCATATTTACGGCCCATATTGGGTGTGTTCTTCCGTGTAAAGATAACAGATGAGGTTTATAATGATGAGTTCTTGTATAAGTCCACATTCATGGACACAGATTCCAAAAGTATTTACAGTATGTGGGCAGTGCCATACAGAAGTCAGATGATTAGTAGTAAATTGATAGGTAGATTAGTAAACTCCTGCTGCCACTAACTCACCTGTCCTCTAAAGAGGTTCCAGGAGCCACACCATACAGACAGAGCCACGCCCCCTCCTATCTCTCCCTGCAGACAGAGCCACGCCCCCTCCTATCTCTCCCCTACAGACAGAGCCACGCCCCCTCCTATCTCTCCCCTACAGACAGAGCCACGCCCCCTCCTATCACTCCCTACAGACAGAGCCACGCCCCCTCCTATCTCTCTCCTACAGACAGAGCCACGCCCCCTCCTATCTCTCCCCTACAGACAGAGCCACGCCCCCTCCTATCTCTCCCCTACAGACAGAGCCACGCCCCCTCCTATCTCTCCCATACAGACACCGCCACGCCCCCTCCTATCTCTCTCCTACAGACAGAGCCACGCCCCCTCCTATCTCTCCCCTACAGACAGAGCCAGCCCCCCACTATGTCTCCCTACAGACAGACCCACACTCCTCTATCGCTCCTCTACAGAGAGAGCCACGCCGCTCTATCTCTCCCCTACAGACAGACAAACCCCTAACCTCCATAATCTTTATGTCTCTACTTGCTTCGTTCTGCTGACCACACTCAGCTCAGCAGCCAAGTTCTGTAGAACCTGACTCATGTATTTTTTATGTAAGCCGCTGCAAATGGAGATTGACATTGACATTGACTGTTACATTGCCTTGCTTGAGGGCTTATAGAAACTGTCTGTCACGTCTGGGTCCCTTTAAGTCTTCAGAAAGCTATAGGAGATGATGAAATGACTGCTCATCGATTCTTCTGTTACTCCTATTATCTTGAGACAATTGTGATGGATTAAGCATTTGTTATTTACGGAGCATCAGGAGACATATGTGACAGATTCATATGTTACAATATATCTTATATATCTTTATAATTGACATAGTGTATTTATCATAATTGCTGTCCTATGCATTCTGCTATGGGGATTGAATGGCCCATCTGGGATTAATAAAGCATGCATAAATTAACTTTTAAACCTGATTAATTTAAACAATTATCTCAATTATCTAAGCCACGGACAAAAGGCTCTTGAAGAAGGTATGGAGGGCGATAACGAGCCACTTAAACCCTCCTCAATCGGCTCTATGTTAATCTCCTCTGAGGAGCTGCAGCTCTCTTGGCTTGATTGCACTTGTCTGTTGAGTCCGGAGAGTTGCGGCTTCAGTCTGTTCATTATGTTAATAACAATAGCTTGTATTTATTTATTTATTAAGATAATTTTTACTGCCCCAGTAAAATAAATGAACTGCATTTATTTAGCGCTTTTTCTAACCATTGCCCACCCAAAGCGCTTTACAATATTGCCTCACATTCACCAGTCACGCACCGACGGCGGAGTCAACCATGCAAGGTGACAGCCAGCTCGCCGGGAGCTAACAGTTAGGGTTAGGTGCCTTGCTGAAGGATACCTCTACTCTCAGCTTGGAGGAGCCGGGGATCGAACCAACAACCTTCAGCTTACCAGCCAACCCGCTCTACCTCCTGAGCTACTGACTCCCCATGTTAATGGTTTAGAGGGGGGCGTGGAGGGGTGGGGCTCTTAATGATAAGTGAATGAGAGTGTGAGTGGGGGGGATATGGGGGGGCGGGGACTGACCTACTGGTAACAATCCAGATGTTTTCAGAGACTCTGAGAACCATTGCCAGCATTGGGATCCAAACTAAACGCAAATTAGGGAGTTTGCCAGAGAACCCATTACAGAAATATATTTGGACTCAGATCATTAATCTCAGAATCCTGATTTATTCCATGTTCTCGCCACACCCTGATGAGGCAAAAATTACCCAATACTCTGATTGCTAGTTCCCTCTAAAAGCGATAAGTCAAACTACATAAACTTAAGTTTTCAGACCGAACAACCAATAGTTACTTCCGAGAGTTACATACCATTAAGTTGTTACGCACCCGGTTATTTTAGTACGCATTTACAAAGCTATATTTACGGGATTCGTGGTTCCCATCAGCTGGTTTCCATTCCAAACCAGCAGGCCCTTTTATTCTGGCGTTGGTGATACGAGAATCTCCGTGGGACAATGACTTGGCAGCCAAACCTGCCTAGTTTTGCCTAACCCCAATACCCAATACAATTGCTGTGAATATATAAAGATGCATATGGGCATTCTGAGCTATGCATACATATATTTATGTATGTATATTAATCCTGCTTTAGCTATCAGGGCTGGTCATATCCTCCTTTTAATTGCTTATTTTGTTTCCGCTTTGGCAACCTGGCCCTCCTTTCCTCCCTTTATTTAATTTTTCCATGGACCGGTTTCCTATTTATTTTCTTTATAGCCCCTCCCCCCGTCCCGTTTATTTCCCTATAGAAATGAATGCCAGGCTTCCATGAAAGGAATGGGCTCTGTAAAACGCTCTATTAAAGTCCATTAGAAGGCTCTGCGTTGTTGTTCATCTCTGTCCTACCGCGCCTCTCTCCCGCACTGACAACAGACCATAAAAAGGGGGGGGGGGGACGCTGCCCAGGCGAAGCTTTCTTTAACTGAGTAAGAGAGAGATCAACACGTTCAGCCTGATGTACAATGTTGGCCACACCGGACCATATTTTGTTAAACAGGAATTGGGAGGATGGGAGAAAACACAGTTCTGTGACGGTAGGATGTAATGTTAAAGGAGACATATTATACCACCAGGAGTGAGTGTGATTAGCCGTTACAAGCCACTTTGATAATCGGACTCTTCTGACATCACAAGTCGGCGTGTCCACCTCGATGTGTGCTGGATAGATCAGTCTACCAGCCTACACAGTGGACTGTAGCAAACGTTGCTCATATATCTGTCATAAATCTAGGTGGACACGCCCACTTGTGATGTCAGAAGAGGTAGATTTTGAAAACGGCTTGTGACGGTCACACTAATCGCGCACGCACCTGGTTGTATAATATTTCACCGTCAAATGTGCTTTAGGGAAGATTTTAAATATATTATTTGATAATATATTTAACATTTAATAATATAATTAGAAATAAATGCCATAGCCGTCCGTCAGCTGTTAGAGATTGATATGCGCTCTTTCTTGTTGACTGCGCCTGCATCTGTATGAGCTGATCTCGTTTTTAGACATCTCCCTGCTCATTTCTATTCAATCAGGGCATCTCTCCAATGATTGGTTTGGGGAATCCACCTTGCATGTCAATCATAGATGCATTAAATGCAAAACCTCAGAGCAGAGAGGGAGGGCACGTTTATGGTTTGTCTCTTGCTCTCTTTACAACTCTTAAACCTAAAGCACCTTACAGACGGAATGGGCTGGGTCTTTGGAGGATGCACAGCCTTTACTACATCCTACTCACTAACGAGGACCTAACAGAAAATAAATGACAACTTACGTGCAAATGTTCTCTGGCTGACCCCAAGGTTACAGGCTGTAAGTTTCACAACCCACTGGGTTTCAGTGGGGGAAATAACAGACAAAGGTGGTGAACAAGCATGTGGACGGATTAACTGCAGACAAGTGTGACAGAATCAGGGCGAACAGTCTGAAAGAAAGTGAAGAGCGATGTACCTAAATGGTATGTTTTGTTTACTCCTCATTAAATCCTTGAGGCTAATAAAGAATGTGCAAGTCGAAGCTAGCTGTTGTTTACACTTGGAAAGATCTATCGCTTTCCCTGGCCAAGGGCTGAACTACTTCCTCGAAACGAGGGGGGGGGGGGGGGGGTTGCCTCTTTCAACCATGCATTGTTAAGGAACGGCACTGAGATAGATTAACTTTTTGAGATAAGTTTGTGAATAGGTTCAAGTGGGTTCGCATTTTTTGTTTGATCATGCTTTTACCCCGAACCACCTGACACTAAGATGAGCACACAACAGCAAACAGTTAACCAAAACTTCCAACATCTGTTGGAAAAAGCGAACATGCCCAATATGGAAAAAACTTCCTGCACAAATTTATTAGTCATAATATTATTAGAAGATACAAGATTAGAATACATCTGTTATCAACACAGCATCGGATCCTGGCAGTCAATCATTTTAACTGCCAGGATAATTTTCGGTCAGAACAAATATTAAAACATTAGTTAACACAAGCTCTTTTTGTTCCCTGTGTGTTAAACAGGGAAGTAGGCAGTAAACAGTGCACTGGTTAAAAGCGTACGGCTCGCTGAATCCCTCCGGCTTGGGACTGTTCCCAAGCCCTGGACTCAAAGGGTGTTCTGCTCACTGGCAAACAAACGTTCAGACCTTCTCCAGGTTCCTGCCATCCTGCTGTGCCCTCCCCTAACTTCAAACTTGTCCAATCACAGCATATATACATCACCTATATATACAGTATATTTACACATAATTGTATTTATATCTATACATATATATATATATATATATATAATTTTACAAATGATTCCCTTTCCAATATCTCAACTTAAATATTGTAATGTGTTTACCAAATTGAGTTAATAATGTATATGAGATGTCTAATTTACTTAAGGGTGACCCCTTTCCAAGTCGTGGGGTCCTTATATAGTTATGTACACAGCAGTTCCTGCTGAGTACAATAATATCATTACTAAGAGGCTTGGTAGACATCTTAAAGGTCATCCCTGTTTGTGTTTCGTGCTAACCTTATTCAAATGACGATAAAAATAAGAACGGCAACGCTACATTTAATGATTATCAAGTAAATGCCAATTACTTTCAGAACTTGGTCTTTGGTATCCACATTTACAGAGGCAAACTATTACCCAAGTTGAACGTCAGGTAAAAAAAAAAATCTTTATTTTATTTTAGCCTGTAATTTATCTAAGGCTTGCTGAGCATCACAGGAATGCCCAATGATATACCAGTAACCCTCATGACAAATCCTTAATTCAACTTGCATGTAACACATCTATCAGTAAAGCACCTGTTTTACTCTTTCATTCTGGAGAAAGTCTGGAATGGTTTGGGCTGAAAATGCACCCCAAGGTGATATATTTCTTTTTTTTCTGCTTCGATCCGTCTCTCCTCCTCTCCTCCATCGCTGCCAGTTGCTGCTGACTCAGCAGCACTGACCTGGCCTGGCCCCTTAATTCTTCTGCCAATTCCAGCCCTGTTCCTCCCATCTCGATGTTTACCCCGCAGAACCCCAGCCACCAGGAGCAATATGTGTGTCTTTATTGATGCTAGATGATGTCAATTACCCTGTTAAATTAAACAAGCCTTCTGAACAACGCACTTTTGTCATCGAGCCCAAATATATTGTCCGTCCACTGTTCTGTTTTCTTTCTGATATAAGGGTACTACAGGTTGAATTCAAGGAAATACTTTCTCCTACTCTTGTGGAGGCGGGCTGCCTTGCTTTATTACAAAGCACGTTTAAACAAACTGCTTTTCTCAGATGTGTACCTCACCTCTATATGTTTGTATTTGTCCCTTGGCTTGGAGAAAATGGCTCTGCCTTTTTCTTTTATTGCATCCAAACAATAGGATAAGATAAGATATAATTTTATTCACCCTGAGGTTATTTATTGTGCAAAATGTGCAGGAACTTATGGGAGAACAGTTAAAAAACTGTTCTCCACGGTTCAAAGAGGAAATGTGACCTGTGTACTCATGTGGGCTCTAATGCTTCTTTAAAATGGATAAGTTACTTATCCCTCAGTGAACACACACAGAAACACACACACTTTGCCCACCTTCCAACCTCCCAGCCTGCACACCTACTGCTGAGTAGGGGTGAAACAAAATTAATGCAGAGAATCTTGCAGGAAGGGGAGGTCAGCACAAGAATGCACGTTGTCATTGCTTAACATTCCGAACGACTGCATCTTTTCGTTGTGTTGATGCATTTCAAATATACCAGAACAAATTATGAGTGTATGTGTGGGTGATGGCTTCTTTAAGAAACCTCCCCTGACCCTGAGTCAGACTGATTAGACTCGGGGGCTGGGTGAGGCTGCACACCTGTTAAATCAAAGGACAAAGGTTAAACCAGCCATTACCGCACACACTCAAAAAGGGATCTTCTGCATGGCAGCATGGAGCACCAGTGCCATGCATCATTTTCTACAAACTTCAACAATGAACTGGCATTTAACACCACCAGCCTTCGTCCTTGTCCGGAGGAGCCCAGTAAAAGACACCTAGGTGGAGTGTGGTAGCCACTTAGGTGCTGTGTAGCAAATTACATTGTTACATGCATTTAGTTGCCAATGATGTTTGGTCATTAGTATGTTGTTTCTGATTCAAGATGATAGACATATAGAGGGGACTGAGGTTTACCCTGATCCCGGGTTTCATCACACTGCCCGAGGTTTCTCTGGGTGTGAAGGGTCCGTCTCTAGCTGTTTCCCCCCAGGTCGATAGATAAGGAGAGAAATGGCACGTTGGTCGCAGTCCTTACTGCCAGGCTCTCCATAAAAGCTCTCTGTACCAGATAAATACAATAAAGTGCATACTGTAAAGCAGCGGTTCTCAAATGGGGTTACGCGTACCCATAGGGGTACTTTGTAGTACTGCAGGGGGTACTAAAAAACAAAAGCTATTTTGTTTTTTATTTTTGTTTCAACCTGATCAAGTCACAACTCTGAAAGCTGGACAATAGAAAATCTATAAAATTGACAAAATGGTTGAAATGTAAATCTGAAAGCAAGGACAATGGAGAATTTGTGACAAAGAAAGCGCATCCAGAAACACCAATACGTCGTCAGTTTCAGAAAGAATATGGGATTCACCTCTTCATGCTCTGAACCTCCCCTGGTGCTGTTTTTCTTTTGAGGGGAGAAATTAGTCCAACCGTTGCATGAAGCACAGGCCCATGTTTCTCACTAAATTGGGAGTATTTGCCTATTTTTAATGTTTGTGTTTACACTGCCAAATACACGGAAGAAGATTAGGGCCACACATAAAAAAATTATTAAATTCTGACTTTATTCTCAGAATTCTGAGAAAAAAGTCATAATTCTGATTTTAATCTGATAATTCTGACTTTAATCTGAGAATTCTGACTTTAAAATCAGAATTCTGACTTTAAAATCAGAATTCTGACTTTGACTTTAAAGTCAGAATTCTGACTTTAAAGTCAGAACTACGGGAACCTGTAAGGACCAACTTCAGAATTCAGACTTTAAACTCAGAATTCTGAGATTAAAGTCGGAACTATTTATTTTCAGCTCTGAAAGTAGTTTGCAAACCAATTTTATGGCACGGAACTTTCCTTCTTTCAATTTCCTTTCCTGCCTTTGTTTCATTTTGTGTGGTCTGCTCCCAGTTAAACCACGTTGGTTGTAAATAGTTGTTAAATATTTTCCTCTCTTTTGTTATCTTTCCCCCCAAGGCCCAACCAAAAGGTCTTCAGAGAGACAGAAAACTTCTGAAATGAGTTGCCATATTCATGTTGTGAGATTAAAAGTTAAGCTGTTAACATGATTCATGCTTCCCAAATGCCCAATTTGTCTGACCTATTCCTTAAAAAATGCATGCACATACAAACACAGAAATCTGTTGCTGAGCATACAATACATGCACCTATTAAACACTCCATAAATCTATTTGTTTTCTTATTAGGCGAAATCTGTGATAAACAATTATTCTATAATGAATAATAAACAAAAACATAAAACATGCATCCACTTACTTCATGAACATTTTGCTGCATTTCCTAAAAGCTGATTATAAAGAATGTAATTCAATGTAGCTTTTCCATCCCCAGTGGTTTTCTGCACTCCAATACACTTAACCATGTATCCATGCTACATGACCAAGAACATGTCTCGTCTTTGCTAAATAATAGTGGGATCATAAATCTTGCTCCAAACAGCTTTGAAAGCATCAGACCAGTAAACGCTAATCGAAAAGGTTATGTTTCACCCACATGGCAATATGGTTTGCACCTGAATTTCCTTCTCTTTTTTTTTAGGCACAATGTATGACATCACAAATAGCTCAAACACATCATGGACGAAAATGAAAGACATTTATTTATGGACTCTTTTGGCGTTCAACACATGCAAGTGAAGACAGCGCCAGAAAGCCATCATGTTGCCATACTTTCAAGGGAACATTGTGTAGGACATTTAGACTGATCTGCTCCTTTTTATGTCGACATAAACGTGCATCTATGCCAAATAAATAAATGTGGTATCATCAGCGCATACACAGACACCGACTCTGCCTTGTGTGCATGGATTCTATTTGTGGCCCGTCCCGTCTCTTAAATCCCTCCTCGACAGCCAATTTCTTCTGCTTTGCCCCATTAGGGTACTGGACCGAATAACTGCTGTTACCCGAGCTCTTATTTCATGCGTTCGGTATTATAAAGGGTAGCTTGAAGACTACAACAACCAAAATACCACTGAGACAGAGGGAGATGGCCAGCTGAGGCAAATTAGCATACACTTTCTAATAGAGTGCTGGAGAGTGCTCATAAAAGGCCAACCACAATGATTCCATTTTAGCTGTTTAGAGGGAATTCTTCTACAAGCCTGTATAAATTTAACTATATACATTGATGGTGGTTATACTGCCCATGCACGTCCAACTACATAATAGAGGAGCCATAAAATAGGCAAGGATGGCCAGTCTAAAACAACTATGGGTAATTTGGTTTAGCTGTAGGATTTTAGTGCCATCTTTCATTCTTGCACATTGTGCTTTAAAACGCTCGTGCTGGTCTGATCAAAGATGTGTAGCTTCACATAAATCTCTCAAACCAGAAAAACTCAGACACTGTGTTATAGCAATTTGATTATTTGATGTATTTAATGCAATCTAAATGGAATTTATTTAGCATCAGCTAAATAAATGGAATTGAATGTCAACCTCTACTGCTGTTTCCCTTTGGTGGCTCAAAGCACTTCTTGGTGCTATACCAGTCATTATTATTGATAATTCACAAAGTACATGACAGACCTTTAGCTAAATTGGTTTTCTAATAACTTGAATGGGCAAACGTAATAATACATTTCTCTCCTCTCCTCAAGTCTCTATCCATGCGTTAATATTATAAACTACTATTGTATTATATTATAATATAATGTTTTGAGCTGGAAACTTTAATTACTCTGGCCTATCTTTTAAAGTGGATAGCATCTGCCAGCATCCAATTATGACTATATTCACATTTTGTACTTTTCTGTTTGAAACTAGTAACTTACATAATGGTCTCCCCATAGAAGCCTTATTTTTTAAAAGCTGTAGCATTTGGATTAATATATAAGCCAATTGCATGCTGAAATCGTCTTAAGGAGTATTAGTTTAGCGATGGTATTCCTGTAAACGTTATGAGCCGAAGATGAACACCCTGTTATTGATTTTATCATTTCGAGCTCTGCTGATGGGAATGTGTGGCTTAGGAAGGACAATGTAAATGACTGACTGTAAACACACACACACACACACACACACACACACACACACACACACACACACACACACACACACACACACACACACACACACACACACACACACACACAATCCACAGAACAAAGTATATTTGAGCTTTTGTATTAAACTGATTAAATCCATTCACAGAGACTATTGTCAGCCTACGCAGGTTATGGTTTGGCATTGATGATTCACTGTGATCCCTATTAGTTTAAATCCACTCTACAGAAGTGAAATAAAAGAATACCGTAACAGGTTTATACTTTAATATATCAATTGTATTTCTCTGGCATTAGGGCTGAATCTCTCATACAACCCGTTGATCACTTCATAATAACCCTACTCCATTATGTGCATCCACCAGTGTATACAGCTTATGAACTTGTCTGCACTTCTCTTAGATATCAACTCGCTCTTGTTTCTCTCTCTCTCCCCCCCTCCTCTCGCTCTCTCTGTATAGGAGCATTACATATGTTTTCTCCTCACCTCCTCACCTGATTTATAAAGATTCATGTGTTTTTGTGGAATAAGTTCTAACTCAAGGCGAAACCAAATGTCACATGAGTTTCATATCCAGCCAAGCCAAGTGGCACTGGGCTTGGTGTCAATCGGCGTGTGAGAGGCCCTTTGCGAAACGTCGCCTTTGAAATAATAATAAAGTCTAGGGATTTAGCTCATAATGCCCATAAATATTTGCTCCAAAAAATCACAAACACAGAGCAATGTGAACCATAACCGCTTCCTGATTGATTAAAGGTTGGGTATGGAATTCTCTTTTTTGGCCTTTTTTGCAAAATTACTTGAAATCCTTATCATATCCCACTTACAGCCACTGAGTTAGAAGCACTGACATGGAAATTAAACAAGTCAATCATCTGTGGAACAGGCAGGGCTTGAAAAACTCCAGCCAATGATTTCCAGACCCACCGAGTGGCATTGGACAGTAAGTACGTCAATCAAACGTGCACTCCCCCTCCCCCGCTCCCCGCGCGTGACCCCTTCGTGCACATACTCAAAGCTCGTGACCCAGAGCAAGCGTCTGTTTGTTGTTATCCTGCGGTAGCTACTGGAGGTAGCTACCGCAGCAATCATGCACTGTTCGCTCGTGCATGATTGCGCGTCCATGTACTTGGAATGGGTGGAGTCAGAGTCAGCGTTGAAGGAGAGGGGGTAGGACCATTTGAGTTGTGTATTTTCAAAATCTGCTGGCGTTTCGCAAATCCCATACCCAACCTTTAAGGCGGAATACACCTCACCCAGGCCTCGAAATACAGCTCAGACCGAATGATGAGGTGAAACTTAATAGAAATTCAGGGTGATAATCAGGCTAAATCAGATTGCAGTAATAACCAGAATGGGGGTTGTTCTCTCTCTGTGTCCTCCACTCCCTTCATCTGTTAGGTCTGTGAGTTGGTTCATCGGCCTCATCATCACCACTACCTGCCGTGTCCTCCTCCTGTCCCTGTCACTTTGAAGGATGGAGGCAGGGGCAGGCTGCGCCCAGCCTCATTCAGGGGTGATTAATACTGAAGCATTGTTTACAAGCATTTCAACTCTTTATTTACCCCTTCTTGTACATGCTCCTTGTCTCCCGGTTCACGCCGAGTGAATAATGACATGGCCGATATGTCCTGCATTGGGAGTGGATAGAGGGGACACGTGTTTTAGGATGTTGGTCATTTCATGCAAGCCCTGACATGTTTAAAGGTGCTGTATTGAAAGTTGTAAAGAGAGTGAGGAAAAGAGAGGATGCTTTTGTAAGAGAGACCACAAAGTGTCTCCTCCCTTCCTGCTCCCTCCCTCCCTAAGTTTCTCCTCCATTAAGAAGTGTTGTGGAATGGATTCCCATGAGCTAGTCAGGGAAGAGATGCCCTGATTGGTCACAATTGACCAGGGAGCTGTCTAGAAACTAAATTGTCTCGTACAGTCGCAGGAGCTGTTAACTCTGAACAGATATTCTCGCTTTGTATTTTGCTGACTAATTGCTCTCTGATGGCTAGTTCATTTCTAACCAATTATGTTAACAGAATAGCGCTTGAATCTTACCTACAGCACCTTTTAAAAAATAATAAATCAATTGTAATTAATTCCATCTACATAAGTGTCCACTATTGTACTTACCTGTCCCATATTTTCATCATCTGGCTAAGGTTTTCCTGAAATGGTAAAGGAGTATTATATTAAAATCCAGGGAGTCAGGGGCCCTTTGAGAAATTGCTATCACGTTTTAAATTTACCCCTGCACTGAACCAATTGATTTCACTAACTCTGAACTGTTGGGATTTCTTTCCTGCCTAACCATGCTAGTTGACACTTATTGGAGGACTTATTCTCTTTACTTTACTGTGTGTGTGTGCGGTGTGTGTGTGTGTGTGTGTGTGTGAGTGTGTGTGTGTACGTGCGTGCGTGCGTGCTTGCGTGTGTGTGTGTGTGCGTGCGTGCTTGCATGTGTGTGTGTGTGTGTGTGTGTTTGTGCGTGTGTGTGTGTGTGTGTGTGTGTGTGTTTGTGTGTGTGTGTGTGTGTGTGTGTGTGTGTGTGTGTGTGTGTGTGTGTACGTGCGTGCGTGCTTGCGTGTGTGTGTGTGTGTGTGTGTGTGTGTGTGTTTGTGTGTGTGTGTGTGTGTGTGTGTGTTCGTGGGTGTGTGTGTGTGTGTGTGTTTGTGCGTGTGTGTGTGTGTGTGTGTGTGTGTGTGTTTGTGCGTGTGTGTGTTTGTGTGTGTGTGTGTGTGTGTGTGTGTGTGTGTGTGTGTGTGTGTGTGTGTGTGTGTGTGTGTGTGTGTGTGTGGTGCTCCTGGCATCACCCATTCTGCGCTGATTGAGAACAGAGAGATGCAGGAAAATATGCATCAAGGAACACCAACAAATGACCCCAAACAAACACAGCAAACACGTGGTGTCATATAGAATAACATCCCACAGATTGTGTTAGCCGCCAGAGAAAAATAGAAAAACGGCGCGTAGGGTTTTCTTTAATGAATTTCCCAGAGGCTTCCAATCTCTTGTTAGGGAGAAGAAGAGAAGGGAGATGTTGTAGTAAACACATGCAGTATGCGACCACATGGAACAAACACCAGGCATTATTCTGAAGCAGGCAATCTATCCTTGCTTTCTGGGCTTTAGCTCTAATTGGCCACGGATTTATTTGAGAATATCAAAAACAAATTGCAATCACATGCCTTTATAATATACCAACAAAAAGAGACAGAGAATCAAGGGAATGTGTAGGTGGATAAGGCACGGGACATTTAGGGGAGAATGTCGCCTACCTCTGGTTTCATCATGGCTAGGAAATCTGAATTCAATTGTGTTAAATTATAGGAAATATAACAAGAAAAGGGTAGACACAGAATGAATGTATGTTTGCCAAGCTTAGTTCGATGAAGGCATAATGTACATTATGTTCATGTGCGTGCTTTCTGTTGGATATAGAGGAAAGGCGTTTTATCGGCATTTGTGATGCCTTGTACAAATGAAGTGTTTATTGGGAAAACCCAGGAGGAAATGAAACAGGTGTTGTGGTCAACTCCTTTGCATATAATTTAGATTTCACCATTTAGAAGTTTGGGGTTACGATGCCCATGCTGGGAATTAAAACGAGCCCAGGATAAAACCTTTTTTTGGCTCATGAGGGTTGCCACCATGGCCTCAGAGTTGGACTGCAAAGCTATAATTTGAGGGTCAAATTGAATTCAATGATGTGCAAGGAGTTAATATGGGGAGCCTTTGGTCATTGAATCTGGTTTCAAATGGTTAGAATAATGAGATAATTAGGTTAGGTAGAACATTTCAAACATTTGACAAAAGTTAAATATATGTATTATGTTGCATATGTTTGTGTTTGTGTCCCTCTGTTCGGGTTTCCTCTGTTTTTGTGTTTGAGTGGGTATTGATTCAGTAAATGGGCTGTTTGCGTTTGATTGGTTGGATGTGAGGCAGCTAGGTTTAAAGATCAGCAGTGGAATATAAATGTGTGTATCTGTTGGTGTGTTTGTGGCTACGTTTGTGTGTGTTCTTTTGTTAAACTGAATAAATTCCTTTCAATGTTCTTACTGGGCATTTTCAAGGTCTTTAAAGCTGTGGTGGAAGTGGGCAATTTCTAGTTACTGACCGTAACCAACACCAAGTGCCCTTGTTGAAAGCCTGAGCGAAAAGCTTCCACCGTTGGTTTCTTATCAATAAAACAGAAAACAGCTCTTTCATTAAAACTAATGCAATCCATTTTTTGACACAGCCTGATACCAACCAGGGTTATTCTTTCAAAATCCCCAAAACACACGCTTTTTCTCACATCTCACAACCAAAGAGTTGCATTAAGTCCTCTCTAGACCCCCTCTCTCTAGAGACACCGTATGGGGCTTTCTAGCTCTCTACAAACAATTTAACATTTTTGTGCAAGGCTTTCGCCATAAATCATGTTACCATGAGGTTAAGGTCCAATTGGAGTTGTTTATGCCCCACTATCTAACTTTCCCTGGACATTTGTTTTAGCTGTTGTTCAAATGTATGTCAGCTAAACTAAACTTATGCTTGGCTAAACTTCTACATTGAATAAAAGCACTCCATCCACAGCTCTATTAAAAGGCATTGAAACCTCCGGAAATACAATGCTGAGGTTCAATTAAGTCACAATTGAAACGGTGGCAGGCTGTGTTGGCGTAGGAGGGGAGACGTGTGCGTCTTCGCATCAGCCGCTCCAGTAGCAATACAAAGCAATACACAGCTTATGTATCCCATATTGTCTTGATGGGGAAATAATGAGGTGCCCTTCAAAAAACGGGATATTTCATTTTGTTGCAACAGTCCTCCCACCTGGGAGAGGACTTGGGATACGGGTATATTACCTACAGACAGAAATACCAGCAGAAATTCTGTTTGAACTTGGTTGGCATGTTCTTTTGACTGCCCATAAGGATGGCTGGGTGCTCAGAACCTTCAACATATATTCGTTCTCTGAGTTGAAGACACAACAAGCAGTGCCTTCCTTGAGCACTTCACCATTTATATCAGACACTTTAAAATACTTTATTAACTGCATTGATGTCCCAGAGTGTTTCCTGCATCTCAGTGATTATATTTTTGGCTGGTGAAATAGGTGCGAGACTGAGGCGGTGGAGGTGGGTTTATGACATTTGTCTTGAGATTTCTCTCTGTCTCAACTGATTAAAAAAAAAGAAAGAAGAAACAGACTTCGGGACAGCTGCAACCCACTTAAAATTCCACAGTCACAGTTCGAACACGAAAAATGGTAGACAATAAACTTATCCTGAGATGACTTTCCTCCAGCCGGTGTATTTCACAATTTCATTCAAAATAGCATTGATTGTCTGCAAAGCTTCAAATGATTTAGCTCCAAGATGCAGTCCTGACCCTTTCAATATCTATGATCTATGCTCAGACTGTTGTTTACTTCACAGCATTCTGTGAGCCAAAGATAAAATTTAAATCCAATGGAGATTTATGGTTATTATTACACATTCAACTTTACGTTAAATGGTAGTTACACGTTTTGGTTTTAGTTTAATGGTTGTAACCGTTTTTTGAGGTTAAGAGTCATCATTTCAGTCTGTTTCAAATAATAAAAATCTTGGCATATTAGAATTCCTATGTCTTAACTTTCTCTGTCCACAATGTGTTTGGTGTTAACATCCAATAATTTAAAACATATTTTTAATTGTTTGATTTATTGTTCTATATAATTGAAAATGACTGGTCACTCAATAGCAATATTTCCCTTTTCATTGTCACAACACAACACTGTGCTGACACTCCCTCTATTATTTTAAATATACCATGGAAGAATCGACTTACAATGTTGAATCCCTTCTTTTATTTGAAGAATAAAACACTATTGATTTGACAGCAAGTTGTTCACTAATCACTACCACATTTTCCACCACCTGTATTCATTATGCATTTGTATTCTGCGGTAATTGAATGTTGCTACAAGGTTTTGTGATGCAGGGAAACCCTTAATTGAGTTTCACATGGACAGCACAAACCCCTTTGGCTGAGGCCTTGTGATTTAACTTTGATCTAACTTTGATTAACTTTGATTTAATTCGCCACAACCCCCGGGCGCATCCTTGGTGTCAATGGGCCTGCCATGCTGGGCTCCTCCCCTCACAGCCTTCCATCGCCTTCTACCGCCTTCTACCGCCTTCTACCATCAGAAACATTGGATCGGACATTTTACTTTCCAAAATTTGCCTGGTGGGTGTGCGATCGTTTGATGTTTAGATGAACTCTGCAAAATATCAAAGCCAAAGGCAAATTATTTTTTCACACATGCCGCCAAACAAGAGAGAAAGAGGGATCTCAGTGCTGGAACCTGTAGGGTTCAGAGTCCTAGAGAATATTCAGTCTAATGTGACGGCTTAATCCTCTTAGAGAGCCATTCACGCAGATCAACTTCCTCCTCAAAGGCCAACATTAGGACCAACATTACCTTGAGGGTTCTCTGTAGATATTGAATGTGTTTGGATGCCAACTTTCTCCTCAAAGGCCAACATTAGGGCCAACATCACCTCGAGGGTTCTCTATAGATATTAAATGTGTTTGTAAACCAACTTCCTCCTCAAAGGCCAACCTTAGGACCAACATTACCTTGAGGGTTCTCTATAGATATTAAATGTGTTTGTTTAGTTATACGTTCATGCTATTTATCCAAATTACATCATGTCATTCTGTACGATCCTTGTGGCCCAAAAAAGTGTAGTGTTGTTTTCCTTTAACACCAGTGTGCAGACAGGTGCATTGTAATGCCACACATTTGCTTATGTTTTTGTTTCTAGCGAGGACTTTAAAAAAAGTCCCCCTTATTTTTTAAAGGCTTTCGATGCAGTTTGAAATCTCAACACAATATCCTTCTTACAGACCCTCTGCAGGCCCGGGGGAGATTGGATGGATCCTAAATATGACTGTGGACCGTTCTGTCTCGTTTTGAGGTTGTGTTGCAAATTATGTTACATGCAAGGACATCCCAAAATTGATTTTCTGGGGAGATAGCCCTTCTCTCTCTCAATATTCAAAAGGCTTTATTGGCATGTGAAACGTACATTTACATTGCCAAAGCCCATAATGTCTCCAGGCACCTTATTATTCACTCTCTCTCTCTCTCTCTCTCTCTCTCTCTCTCTCTCTCTCTCTCTCTCTCTCTCTCTCTCTCTCTCTCTCTCTCTCTCTCTTTCTCTCTCTCCATCTCTCATCTCAGCCCGATTGTCATGATGAAAACGGTTGCTGCCTCAGTGGTCCAACGGCCAGAGTAAGTTCTTCCATGCTGTGGCATAGATTGAGGCTTCTCCCTCCACCAACATGCCTTATTCAAAAGCTCAAGAGTATTGTGGACTTAGTATTCTTGTCGTGCCAACATTGGCTGAAAGCTCCTGCGCTGTACTTGCTAGTGCAGGATGGATATTCCATCAGGGATCCTTGCCTTTCCACTCGAGGCCGCACAGAGGTTCCTCTGCACCCCTGGACTGGGCTTACTGGTCCCCGTCTGACTGCTGCTGAGGCGCGCTCGTCAGATGGGCTCCGGCAAACATTTATTCCTTCTCCAGCAGACATAAACAGACTAACTCCCTTCCATCGTCGTGTTCTGCATTCTTGTCTGTGTTCTACATCTCCAGTCCTACACTGGGAATGAAACTTTGTTAAGTTCCTGTTCAGTGCTGACCTGCAGACCCAGGCTATTTCCCCTTCAAGCAGGAGTCCAGCCTGCAGAAGGTAGAGGTGGTCAAGCTAGGCCACCTTCTAAGAACACGAGCAGTGAGCCAAGCTGAGCGAGATCACCAGTGTAAGCCCTGTGGGAGCTCTGGAGTAGCTGTTGGAGGAGGGGCTCATGGCCATGCAGACCCTCCTAGAAGATTGAACAAGCGGTCTATCACACCCGTGTCAAGGTGATCTACGACGCTCCCTTGCAGAGGTAAAGGCATCCAGATGGACTGTTTTGATCCAGACTTTGGTCCAAAGACAGCTTCTGTTGCTTGTACCCTCCAGTGGAGAGAAGTACACAGCATAATAGCTGCAATCAGACACGTGGCCCACCTAGATCGTGGTGTAGGAGATGGTTGTCTGGAGGGGTTGAATGTGAAAGAGAACTTCCTTTTTTGCCTGATCAGAAAAGGCCTTTTTGGTTTCTTATTAGCTCGCTGATCACTCGAATGGAGGTGATACGGGTGATGCCAAGTCAATCAGACATGGAATAGTGACCTCACCTAACCTATTGCTTTCATCCCATATGAACAAAGGCGTGATCGTTTTTGTGAAGGTACATGTTTCTCTGGTAGTGTCTTGTTAAGGGATATGTGTGATGGTTGAATGAAAACGTAACTATAAATAAAACAAAAATAATGAGTTACACCTTTTATTCTTAAAGGGGACCAATTATGCTTTTCGATTTTTATGTCCTATAAACGTTGTTATAACGATTGATAGTCATGTTCAACCATACACAAAAAACGATGTAGATTTTCGGGAAACTCTTCCTCTCATCTGGGCGCTTTCAGCCTTCTCTGTCAACGCTCGGTTTCGTCCTTCTCCGCCCCCTCGCCCCCCTCCTGCCAACCCAACTCTGTTGTGATTGGTTACCTTCCTTGAAGCCCGCTCGCGGGCATATTTGACCAGGCATATGGGGGCGCGGCAGGAGTGCCTCTACGTAGATGATTTCCCGGAAATGTGAACAAGTGAATCGCAAACGTTGTCCCGAGTGTTTAGCGCTCTGCACAGCCACCCCAGACTGTCAGCAGGGAATACGTCAAAATGCATGTACGTCATTATTCGACACTTCAGTATGGTTAAACATGACTATCAATCATTATAACAACGTTTATAGGTCATAAAAGTCGAAAAAGCATAATAGGTCCCCTTTAATAAACATTTGAAGCAATACCTTGAAAGATTTGGCAGAATCGCGAGTGCTTTCAGTTTGATAAGTGATAATAAAGGGGGATGCTCCTGGAGATCAGAAAGAACAACATAATTAACAATGTCAAATGTGGAGAGAAAAGCACGTAATAAGCCGGTGATTACACCGAGGGTGGAATTTAAACTGGCCAAAGTAATCAATTAGGCTCCCTAACAGTCACGCAATCCTACAAAGCAATATTCATACAATTAGTCAAGGTAAATGATTACTTGAATGAAAATGTAAAGGGTAACAAATCTGTCTCCCAAGTTTCTAAGAGTGCATCGACTTGACGTAAGCTATTGGACGAATCAGCTTTTGTCTTATAAAATAACTTTAAAGAAAGGTCTAAAAGACTTTTGTCAGAGTTTCTCTGGCAGATACCTTGACTAATGGAGAATGAGATGTCTTGGAAGGGCCTACTCTGCCTTGTGGCAGTGACATAAATCTTAGTAATAGAAGTCTGAGGGGTTTACACCAGCTTGATATCGAAAGAGGAACAGCAGACAATAGTGAAGAGGATTTATGGGGATGGTGAACAGAAACATCGCACAATTTGATCCTATTCACCTGGTAAATTGTCCTTTTTCACAGCAGTTCATAAAATGCCTTACGCTGTCAAATTTCTATAACATAAGAAAAGATTGACATTACTGCTGACTGAAGGAAATTGGTCATGGACACAAACAGTATCTGCTGGGAAATTACATATAATATATTGCATGCATGCACAGACTGTCACACGTACACATACATATGCACAAACACACAGTACCTAGAGTGTATACACATACTTTCACACATACACATGCACATACTGTCACACATACACACTAACATACACGGTACCTACAGTACATGCACAGACTGTCACACATTCACATGCACACAGAGTACCAGTGGTATCAACAAAGGCTGTCACAAATTCACATGCACACTGCCCATAGTCAATCGAACCTGTAGAACATAATATGTGCTTTAAGGGGGAAGCAGCCATATCAACATGGAGTCGTTAACAGTCGCCCACAATCCATTTCTGGAACTGGAATACTGTCCATTGGCTGACAGATACAACGTGTGTCCCGGTTGTTAATGGGACCAGCAGCTGGTCATTTACAAATTGAGTATACTTACTTAAAACGGGAGACAAACACAAAGCCTCTGTTTCGCACTAACACACTCCTTATATTCCCTGTGTGCTCGTTTGTGAAATGTGTTTGACCTGTGTTAAACACGGGTTATGTTCAAAAGCTACCTAGCCACGTTTCTGCGCTACCGGGCAATGCTCTTGTCCCAGAGTTGGCCACCAACACCCTAAAGGGGGCTCACCACAGTCTGTAGTGTCCTGCTCCCAATAAATCAGGATGACTGTTTTTTTGCTTTCTGCAATTGGGTTCACGCCCTTGCACCTGTATGTCTCTCTCTCTCTCTCTCTCTCTCTCTCTCTCTCTCTCTCTCTCTCTCTCTCTCTCTCTCTCTCTCTCTCTCTCTCTCTCTCTCTCTCTCTCTCTCTCCCTCTCTCTCTCCCTTACCTAAAGTCCTTATCGTTAGTTCGTCAATTTACCAGGTCATGCAATCCAACAAATTTAAATTGTAGACAAAAAAAGGTAAATTAACTTTTTGGCCATGAAAGAAAAGGTCAGATATCTTGTTTGCGTAATTCTTCAAAAAAAAATAGGTTGGACCTTTTATCAATACTGGTCACATCTCTAATGGCTGATGAGAGCATGTTTCGAGCATGGATTTTGCATGAACACCTTTAGCAAAACCTACCAACACCACGGTAATAATAATTCATGATATGATCTACCCAACAGCTCTGAAACCACCTTGTTAGTTCGGGCCTTCTTCCTCTGGGAGACCTCCTCATGGCTTCATTAACAGCCCAGCAATGTTTCTCATTCGATTTCACAGGCACTATCGGTTACAGGGAGTCATAAGATGGGACTTGGACTAGAAAAACAAGAACATGGGCCTGATTACATGTAAATACAATCCCTTCCCATCCTCAAGAAACCGACTCCTCAGGGGAATGTCTCATAAGATGACTCGTGCACTTTTGCCTCTATGATTATTAAGCTCCCAGATAATGCTTTGTTGATCCCAACGGGAAATGCTAGGTCCTCGGCATCAGGTTCAGGACACTAGTAGAATGGATAAAGAGAGCCAGCTGCTGTGAAGAACGGCCACCTGTGATGACTCCGGATGAGGATCGGTCTCTAGAAGGCTCTTTAGTGAGCTGTGCCATGCTCGTGAATTGTGATTTCCTCCATGCCTCATTTCTTGATGGAAACACAGGGAACCAGCAGACCTGGCCATGTCCTCTAACGTTGACCCAAATAGGTATGTTTCTTGGGACAGATAGAACTGACTGGCTGTGTTTCTGTCATATTAGTGGCGCATTCGTTCAGCGTCTGTGCCAGATATTGTGGCCGGGGCTCTCTCTATATGGCAGCTCATCAAGTATGTGCAGAGTGTCAAGACAATCACTCTCACTGTCACAATTAAAACCATCAGCAAACAGACAGATGGCTGACTAATGAGCAAACCGTTGACGAGACCAGTCCAGTGAAATAACGATGTTTTTTCTTTTTTACAACCCTCAAGATAGTTGGGAATGAAGCAATATCTATTCAACAGTGACATGCGACACTATTTGGATGTACAACCACATTAATGTGTTAATCACACATGACCTCTTTCGCCAAGTTTGGGCATGTCCGTGTCATTCCATGTAAACATGAGCTGTTGGAATTCAATCCAACACCAATCAGGGAAGGGAAGTTTACGGACAAAAAATATAGAACAGAAGTGAAAAAAAGAGGAACGGATACTTTAAATTGTGAGTGTGTCACAAAAGTAGATATTGGTGTGGCAGACTCTTTACTTCTGATGTAGACCAGCATTAGAGGGTTCGGAAATCAAAACTTAATGTATCTTCTTGATGGTCTCTGCCCATCTCATGCGCCATAACCTGGGGTTGTTCCTCTACGCCTCAGTGATGTTTATGTCAATAGGGTTATGTGTAATCATCACACGGTAGTTAGTCCATGGAAGTGAGGTATGAGTTGTGCCAAGTTAAAACTGAATTATGCGCCTCCCCAGGCATGTTTCAGAGTTTTCTGCCATCGTCTTTTTATCTGTAGTCACAGTTGAAAACAGGAATGTCATATTGGTATCACATTCCTCATCGTTCATCGTTTCTGGTCATCAGGCAACACATTCGGCTGTCGGTTTCTTTAATTGCCTTTTGCCAATTTCTGAGTCAAAACTGGTTCAACAAGATTTTGATCTCTCCCCCTCATCTCTTTGTATTTATACAGAGCGATTAATACAACAGTTAATACAATATATAAAGGTATCAGACCCAAGGCCGGGTTAAATGACATGGTTGTGGATGTGTTCTGGATGTAAGAACATTGATATGAACATTTGTAGTGTTACCAATGTTTAATTTAATAAAATCGTAGCGCAATTAGCTTGACGATATGCTCGAATAGCAGCTAAATGCATTATTTAGTGATAATCATTCATTATTTGTATTCGAGCCTCCGAGGTATTATTTTGAAGGTCAATATTATTTGTGAGAGTCACCGGTGAAACCAATAAATTATTTAATAATTATACATTGCATTTATCTGACACAATCAGTGCACGGGGGCCATAAATAGAGATATCTACATAAACCTTCTTTTAATAGGTCCATAACATAAACAGTACACGCTGCAACGCTGTGTGCTTTATGTCGGAAGCAGCACATTCGGCAAATTTGTTGCCGAATGTAAAAAATGCTTGTTATCTCCCCTACTGTATTACATTTTTTATTTTTATGTAATATGACTAAGCTTTGTATAATACCATTTTCTGAATATTTTCTTCATTTTTGTATTATAATTAGAAAGTCGTAAGCTTGACGAAACTGCCATTAAGTAACGACGCTGCCTTTACTTGAATTCCAAGATGGCTACTGCTAGTGTCCAGCGTTTTGTTTTATGAAAGAACCAAGAACCCAATGGATTACTGTCTTTTTTGGAGCATAGATAATCGATAATTTCTGTACAAAATAAATCCAGGTTACCGCGGAGTCTTGTCTGTAAATTTAATTTCACCAACGGGGATGTATGCTCGAGGAAAGGGAAAGAAGAAGCACAACAACAAAGCGGTGAAGGATGTGAGTGACAGCGATAAGTACGCCGACCTCTTGGTGTTCGGCTATGCCTGCAAGGTCTTCCGAGACGACGAAAGAGCTCTCTTCCACGAACATGGCAAACACCTCATTCCATGGATGGGGGACAAGAAGATCACTATTGATAGGTCGGTTGAACAAACTTAAAAGGAATCGTTATTAACCACATCTGTCCCATTGCCTATTGAAGGGACTGTCTGGAGTCAGTTTTGCAGAAGCCAGAAGCCAATGTTTCTTCCTGACTACTAATTTGTCTTTGGATCTATGAACTACAAATGAATTGTAGGTTCTTTAATGCCAAGATGCGAATCCATGCCAATTATGGCAATCTTGTTGCCTATCACGATTTATGTATTTTGTGATCATGGGAAATTCAGACCAGAGACTCCACTCAAGTTGCTTAGCATTTATAACCCTCAAGGCAAACCATGTCAACCTTGAAGTCGACTGCGCCTTGGCATGCCGGAAATAATTTTCTCTGGAAAGCTAAGATCCAGGCAATAAATATGATGGATATGGAATAACAATAAAAATATGATAAAGTAATACCTTCCGATTGACTTATTGTTGTAAGGCCAACAGTACAACGCTGTCTTGGTATGTTGCCATGCTGATGCCAACCAAACCAGAGCAAATTCTGTTCAACCTGACCTTAATCTCTTGTAGCCCAGAGTTAAAAGGAAAACATCAACTCTTGTGTAAAAGCTCAGTCTGTCATTCCCAAATGCTTTCTCGTCTCTTAACATAATATTGCTTTTGACTCACTAAAGCAATATCTTGTGAGATTCCAATGCAAATCGGCATGCTTTTAAAAAAGTGCAAAGTTGTGCATTTATTTGAACGCTGAATGATTGTGACTGACTGACCGATCAGCCTTTTCCATGACATGTATTCGATCGAAACCCTCTTTGGTCTGCCTTCAGCGTTCTCCTGTTTTTTTATTTGTGCAGCCTATGTATGTATGTCTTTATCACATAACCCAGTTCTTCCCCCAGCAAGGGAGGCAAAGGGGTCCCGCCAGACCCCCAATGCCCAACACCAGAACCCCTCCATTTCTTTGTCTCCGTGAAGAAACTTCAACTGAGCGGTGGCGTAGAGGAACGAACGCAGGGAAATGTCCTCCGTTTGGGTTCTTACGGATAGGTATTTATGTGCCCGGGTTTGTGTGAATGTAACTTTCTTTGCAGATGTACAAGTGATGATGAGCTTTACAGGGGGGATTGAACCCTGTAAGGTAAGAGGAGAGCTGTTTTCTCTATTTTCTTTTTGTTTTGTTTTTGGTTCAGGTTTTCTGGTTTGTAGGAATCGTAATAAACAAAGCTTTGCTAGATAACTTGCTAGTGATTGTTCAAAGTAGGCTTAAGCTGTTTAGAAAGTTTCCAATACGTCAGTGCCTCACACAAGCACACTCCATAACAGGATGGGGTAGCAGCACTTATATTCCTCTTTCAATCATTCTTGTTAATCTCTATGTATAAGAACAACTCTTGGTTTAAGTTCCCTCCTACCCTTTCCTTCCCTCCCCACTCCTCCCCTTATTGTCTCTGACTGCCAAGTAGTTTGTAATGTGTGTCTGTGTGTGTGTTTGACTGTACGCGCTAGCGTACGTGCGTGTGGCTGCGTGCGTGTGTGTGTGTTTCTAAATCTCACGATTTCCTCCACCTGTCTAACCTTCGCGTTGGTCCAACAGATACGATGGACGTGGTCACGTGCATGACCTCTCAGAGTATGACAGCGGGTCGTGGAACACGTCCTACCAGCTGTCGGAGGAGGAAGCCCGCATCGAGGCGCTGTGCGATGAGGAGCGCTACCTGGCCATGCACACGGACCTGCTGGAGGAGGAGGCCAGACAAGGTGAGCTGCCACCGCCACTGCCGCCACCGCCGCTCTGTCCGTGGGGCCCCGACCGTCCTTAGGGCGGCCCGTGCCCAGACACCAGCCCTCTGCATCTCGTAGGGCTGTCAGGTTCGTGTCGGTTGGTTGGTCGATATGCACGTGTTCGACCACATTCTCATTGGTCGGACAAGCGCTGGTGTTACTTTAACAAGGAAATACAAATTCTTGATCCGTTATTCTAGGGGTCAGGAGGGACATATGCAGTCCGATGTATTTTATTTTTGATGACGCGCAATATTGTGTTAGACAGCATTAATTATGAATACAAATTATTAATAGTCTCGGTTCCGGTTCTCTGTTATATCCTATCGTTTAGTGGACACTAGAAACTATTGACTTCTAAGATAGGAGATCCAAATACCCCGGGTTTCACCCCTTTTGAATTCTCCCAATTTAAGGATGACTACTTAAATTGACTGCAAACAAATCTAACACCATGTCAAATAAGACGTGGGTAAGAAAATAAAATACAAAAAGTGTGTTGGCCTTCTGATTATTATTTTTTCATGTTGTCTGCGATATAACTTTCCTGTTTATCGCCCGAAAGGCTTTGAGTTTGAACGTATCAGACATGTCACCTTGGCCCACATCCTATTTTCCTCCATTGGGACCCATTATATTGGACCCAGAACAGAGCCTGAATCTAATCCTCCGACGTGTTGTCTTTCTTCTACGTGACGCTGCCCGGCGCAGTGCTCCATGAATCAATTGACCAGGTTGAATTGAGTGCCCTGCGGCGGTTAATCTAGAGATAATTTGATGTTTTTCGATTGGTCGTGGTGTTGGTCGAATTTCAGTGTACCACAGCCCTAATGTCTTGGTTGTCTTGCCCGGACTGCCTGGTTTGACTGTCCATTCTCGTGTTTTATAATCTTCTGTTTGTTAAGGAGAGAGACTGCATGTACTTAATCAAAATATGATAATGCTCATGTGTGTGGCAATTATCGTGACCTATTATTCTGCCCACAATTGTGGTGGCCTGAAGTTGATTTGTTTTTCAGCGACACCATTTTTTCAATCGGAAATGATTAAGCAGTGCACATTTAATGACTGACGTGCGCTGATCTTCTCTCGGCTGTCACAAATATAAAAACCAAGTACTTTGGGAAACACAAACAGATGCAGTGTTATGCTCGTCATGTTCTCTCGAGGGTGTATTCTCCCACGATAGTTTGATACCATCACAAAGTAAACAAACAAACCTGAATACTCACAGCTCACCACTGTTGTTATGTGTGAAAGAAGGTGTAAAACAAACACTATGGTGGCAACCTCCGTCTTTAAAGTCCCCACTCACTGACGTCTTTGATGACTTATTGGCATCATGCACTTTGCTGTATGTGGCTGCAAAGCACAATGCTAACGTTCTTATTGGCTCCTCTTTGCCAGTCCACACACGTTCTATGGGCTGTTGAAGATGGGTAAGCGCAAAGTAATTTTTGCTTGTGATATTTGCCATAGATGGAGGTCTTTGACCTGCCCAAACACCCCAACAATGGAAAGGCCAGCCCCGACATTACCCAACTGGTGGTTCTTGAACAGGCCGATCACAAAGAGGGCAATTTCTAAGACGCTATCCAGGTTATGTTTCTCTTAAGGTGCTTACAACACACCGCTGTGCGGCAACCGCCCTTATAACCGCCTCGCTGCCGGAGGGTTCAGCTCAGCGGTGTGAAGGGCCAGGTATTTTTCAAAAGCGGCTGCTGCTGCTGCCGCCGAAAGTTTCAACACGGGGAAAGCCGAGCGGTAGGGCAAAATCTGTGCGCGTTCACTTGGGCGGCAACCGCTTCCTGGTCTACAGCCGCTTTTGTAACCGCCTCCCCTCTGCCGCCCTTCCCTCATTGAAATGAATGGATGCGGCGAGTTAACGGGCGGCGGTGTGAAAGCAGCTTTATAGTGTAACAAAGCCTCAAGACTTCTTAGAAAATGTGCAAACTATATATTTGAGGTCAACAAGTCAAACACAAATATGTTAATATGAGGATGTACTTCTTTGTTGTACATTTTCATAGGATTTCTAAAATGCTGTTGATTATATAACCAGTGAAAGTCAAAGATCTCAAGCTTTATCCACGGTATGCAGATGAGTTGGTAAAGGCCAGGCTGTGTCTCCGAACAAATATATTGCGTTCTAAAACTCTAAAGTTCTACTCGATGTTTCTTAAAATAATCATTTTGCATAACACAAATTTTGGGTGCTTGAATGATGGAGGCCCTCTAGGCTCCTGGAAGTGTTTACATTATTGTTCATACAGCAGTTGTTTTGGCAGATTCTCTCATAGCGTCTGGGTTTCTCTGTTAATATAATGCTAATATAATGCACTTAAACTACATTTACCGATCAGATGTATCTTAGTTACTGACACTTTCCTGTGGAGGATTTTACAAAACATATGAATATAAAGTAGCCAAACAGTTTTTTTTTTGGTCTACCAATGCCACACCATATTTAAATGTCAATGCTTAAATGAGAGCACGGATCCCTGGCAGCGAGTTGCTCAAGCAAGATTGGTTTACTCTATTGATTAAAATAACATCTATCTTGGAAAAAAAAACGGATAAAGTTCAAACTGTCAAAAAATACATTATTCCTGGCCCGCTTTTTATGAATACAATTCTTTAAAAGGTTTTGTCCAGGCATAAGAAACTCGATTTAGTCGGAGCTGACTCCTCTTGCCTCCATCATTGTACATTATAGTGAGAACATGCCCTCCTAAACCACAGGCCTAAATTGCATTCATTGAAGTAGGAAGCCAATGTTTTAAGTGAAATATGCCATCTGAGGCCAAAACGCACAGGTCGGAATGAGTCTGCTGTTGATTTGTGCGATATTCAGGGACTGCTGTTCCAAATGCTTTTACTAGCAGTCTAAACTTGTGCGTGCGTGCGTGCGTATGCGCACGCACAGACAGAGAGGGAAGCACACGCACAAGCACACGCACACAGTGTCTCATTGGCTGGTTTGCCCTTGAATTTGGAGGCCTGGCCCCTCACTCAGCCTATTACCCATCTGTCCACAGAAGGGCCATCACAGAAATATTAACAATATGGATGGCGTGCTTGGGGATTTGAACCCTTGGGTCTTTTATCAATATAAAAGTTAGTGTTGAAACTCAATAGGAAAGAGGCGTTGGGGACAGGTCACTTTAGGCTTTTGTTTTTTTCAGTCTTCTGGCCAATTCAATAGTCAATCATTCACCAGAGGAATATGCACATAGAGGTTAACTCTTTTTGGCAATATATAGAATACATATTGACTAAACCAACATACACCTAAACCGCAAAACAACATGGCTCGAGTACCGTGAATTCGGACCCCCAATTTTCTGCTATGTGATTTTTACAGAGGGGATTTCTCAATAAAATTGCCTATGAAATTCACGAAGTGAAGGACCGAAGCATTACCGGCAGAGCAGCTACGGGCAGCTGAGCGGAAGCTGGACGAATCCACTCAAGCTGGCGCCTTGCAGTGGATCGTTGCAGGCGAGCACCGCCCGACCTATAGAGCTCCCGTCAGATGAGGCAATCATTGCCGCGGTCACTGGCACACACTCCGCGACAGAAGGAGAGGAGGTTCTTGTGGACTTCTTCTTTGGTTCAATGACGCGTTTGACCATAGTGTTTATCGTCATGACGCGTCTTTTGGATGAGGCCGAGGTAAACCGAGGACTTGACTCTGTGATCACCGAAGATCGCAAGGCACGCATCGTAACAGCAGGGGTGCTAACCCCACTGCCCTGGCCAAGCGCCCAACCCGGCTCTTGTTCCATTCTGGCCCCCCTAATCATCCCCCGGCTCCATTTTCCACACCTCTTTACTCTGACACCTAATGTGTGGCTGTCCGAGCCCCCCCCACCCCCGCCACACACACATAGACACACTCACTATGTAAAGGGGATTGAGCACCTTGAGAAACGCTATGTAATGTAATCAATTATTATTATTATCGAATGCTAAATTCAAGGCTGCTAATCATGCTTATTTTTGGCTCTGCTGGTCTATTGAGGCATTTTTTGATGATTTAGTCTATTAAACGACCGTAGCATGCGTTACCAACAGCGCCCAAGGCCATGCATTAAACCGGTTTGCTTATTCTGAGCAAAGCGAGACAAAAATGAAGTGTGTTGGCTGCACAGTTGGCTTACGGCATAAGGTCATGGGTTCAAACCCAGCTGGGACCATTCTTTGAGGAGCTCGGATGTTCTTCCTGTGTTCACATTGGTCTGAAATTTCCTCCCACGCCAAAACACCGTTCACGGCCCTAGGCACCGGCAGTAAATCTGGAGTCCGTGGCGGGCTCCACACTGCGGCTGACCTCCGCTCTTCCTCATGCTGCTGCCGAGGGGTTAAGAGCCCAGATCTGGGGCCAGCTCCCAAAGCCTACTTTCAAGCTTCAGATAACCGATTTCCCAAACCAATATTTTAATCCCCGGAGCAGAAAAATGTAATAGTAGTAAATCATAGTGCGTTTCTTCCCTTGCTTAGCCGAAGGACACCACTGCTGCAGAATCCCGTTATGATCACCTGATCATAAAAAAAATAAAATAATGATTGTTAATTTTCGTTTGACGCTAAAATCGAAATCGCGATCAAAATTTGATTAATCGCCCAGTCCTAGTCTACCGTCTTCCCTAAGAAGGCAAAGATCAAAACTAGAACATCACGTGGGATTGATGCTCGGCTTTATTATCTACTCATCGGTCCAAGCTGGACGCGGTTCTGTCTGAGCTTTGATGTGCTCAAAAGTTAATAATTAACTCACTGAAGTGTTCTCGGGCTGAGGGATGTCTCATGCCCTTACATTTTTTTTTTTTTTTATCAATGGGGTACTACTGGGATATTTGGAAGAAATGTATCTTCTACCTGTGGTTCACAAATATTCAATAGGCCTAACCTAGGCCTTTTTTTAAATTTATTTTTTAAGTAATGATTTTTCCTCTTCTTGATGTTGCAGAGGAAGAGTATAAGCGTCTGAGCGAGGCCTTGGCGGATGAAGGCACCTACACTGCTGTGGGATTCAAATACACCGCCGACTACTACGACCCCTCACAGCCCACCGAGGAGGAGGAGGCCAACAGAGAGGCTGGTGAGAACACACACACACAGAGGCACAGACTGACACACGCATGCACGTACTGACACACATACACAGACACACGCACACACACACACACACACACACACACACACACACACACACACACACACACACACACACACACACACACACACACACACACACACACACGGGCAATCTAGCCTCTCTTGTGAAGAGGACCCGGCAAGACGGCGGCAGCAGCAGACACTAAAACTCAATAAAACTGAGTAAACAAAGCGCAACACCACATTAAAAACATTATTTTACTCTCTGAGGCATCGAGTCAGGCAGAGGTTTGAACAGATTTGGACACAAACAGACTGCTCCAGCAGGTTGTCTCTCTCATGCTCCTCTCTCCTCCCCCCCTTCCCCCTCCTCCTCCGGGCTTTCATATGGGTGTCCGTCAGAAGAAGCAGAGCAGGATGAAGACGAGGAGCCCTTCGTAGCACCGGCCGGTCTCACCATCCCCCCCGACGTAGAGCTGGTGAGTGACCGCCGTATTCATGGCGCCGTGGTTCTGTCAATCGACCAATCAGCGTAAACCCTTCTCAAAGGAACCTTCCTTGACGATGAAGGGAGTTTTCTAGTGACGGTTAAGAGGGCTCCGGGCTAGGGGGTGTTGCCTGTGAGGCCACGCCCCATAGTCCTTGGAGGCTTTAACAGTGATTAAGAGCTACAGAAACCCAAAGGTCTGATTTATAAAGGAAATGTGGGATTAGCAGCAAAGTGATGCTTTGGCTGCCTGACAGTAAAAGCAAAGTTAAGAGCCTACTTTAGACTTATGGGACTTATGAGGGGCCTTTTACATTATGGATGACATTTTATAGAGGCATTGAGGCCAATTTAAATGAATGAATTGTGAAGGTCTTTGAGACAGTGATGTAAACACTGTAATGCTAATTGTATTTAAAAAATGGAGGACTGGAAATGGAGTACAGTGTGAGGCTGAGGTTTATTATGCTGCGTAATGTCTGCCAGTGAGGCGTCTGCAGGGACCAGCGTTTGCCCCCCTTCCTCTCATGTCCAATTGTGACTCATATACCCATTACCTATGATGTGGGGTTGTTAAAGCTAAGAGCATTTGAAATTGTTGGTACTTACTCTGGTTATAGGCTTTTTCTGGATTCCCGAGCCGTGTCTTTAACCGTTTGGACGCAAACACACTGCTCTCTTTATTGTTTTTATCAACCCCTTAACTACACAAGAGATGCACCATTCGTGGATCTAAGCATACGCTTATAAGTTTAGTGTTTTTAGACGTGTGTATGTATGTACATTGTCTGAGTGATTCAAAGCCATCCCACTGCTGTCTCACAGGCAGGCTAGGTTAATCACAGACCCTGGGTCACAGGTGTGGTCCATCGCACTCACAGCCAATCAGAATCCCATTACCCAGTTACCATGGGAAAGACGACCGTGGTCAAACTGATCATACCAACCTGAACTGTTTAATGATATAAAGGTGTTGGAGAAAGGTCTGCCTCATCACATCCGGCAGCAGATGAAGCATTCCGGCCTTTACAGCTTTGTGGTTACAAATGTTTTAAAAATGTGTATATATTTTTTTTTTCAATATACTGGAGGACCATAAAAAGGCACGCTAACTATCACAAGCTAAGTAAAAAGGTTTAGGTATTTGGTTCACAGGTTTTAGTATTTGAAGTATACTTTCTTTTAATCAAACAGTTATTATCTAGTCCAGTGCCCCCCTGTCTGTTCTGTTGGTTGATGCGGCGTTGGGCTTGCATCACACTCAGCTCCCCCCCAGGGACCCTTGTGTGGAACAGCCACACGGCCATGTCGTCCTCCGTCCAACGCCACTTGCTTATGCGACGTGTGATGAAACCAGGGCCTTTTTCATTGCTACAGGGTCTCTGATCATCTACTGCATGTCCCATGACCTACTGTGGGGAACCAACGGGCTTCAAATACCATTGAAGGCCCCGACATGAATGCGGCGTGTTTAAACATTGATGGCTCGCGTCTCTCATGCTCGTTTTTCTCACCCTTAATGAGAATGGTTTTATAGTCTGCATTAATGTCATGGAGGGAACTAATCTAACATTCTGTAGAATTTCCTCAAAAGCTTTGATCCCTGTTCTGTATTATTGGGACGATGGTGTGTTGGCCAATTTTCCTGCTAGAAGTAGTATTAGTCACCCAATAACTTTTAGCTTTTCCTCCTTTAATAAAAGTTTTTTACAATGACAGATTTCATGTCGATAGTCCATTTCTGTTTGTATCAGCGGCCTATCTCTCCTTCTTTTTATAACTATATTCAAACATGACTAGACCCCTTGATCGCATCCCAGTCTCGAAGGGCGTCACATGCCCTTAACATAATCCTAAACCCCCTTGAGGAAAAGAGAAATCTCCCAAATCCTAAAGATGAAACCTTGAGAAGGAACATAGAGGAGGGATGCCTCCTCCCAGGGACCATTAGGAGCGCAATGGGCTCCAAAATGTGCAAACACAGAATGGTAGCATAATAAGCAAAGTAATACAGTTCAAAATCAGTCGTGGCTGAATGTGAATCTGTTTATCCCGCTAACTAAAAGGGGTCTTGATTTTTTGGCGGTTGTTGTTTGTGGCTTTACTTTGTGCCTGATTCCAAGCCCAGAATTGAAAAAAAATTGTGTGATTCAAGTCAGTTGTCGGATGCTTGAGTGAAACTCGACGGAATGAATTTCCAACGAGACAATCATCATCTTGTAATCAGGACTTGAAAAAGCTGTGAACTTTTTTAAGTACCTCTTAATATACAGTTTTCTGCTATTGAAGCGGCTTTGATGAAACCTCCAGAAGTATCCACTACAAAATCAACAAGACTTCCATAACAATTATCTACCATAGGCCGAGGGTCCCTCTCTGAGACAGAACTGCAAATTTCTCTATCATAGTTCAACTTTCTAATCAGCTCATGTTTCAGCTTTGGGCTTTTGTGGCTTTACAAGTGGCCTCTGACGAAACCCTTCCAGAAACATTGATCTCAAAATCCAAACCCCTTTTGTCGTTGACGTCGTCGCCGTTGTTGTTGTCGTTTCCCTCGGCAGCCGGCGACCAGCAAGACCCACGCCATCATCGAGCGGACGGCCAACTTCGTGTCGCAGCAGGGCGCCCAGTTCGAGATCGTGCTGAAGGCCAAGCAGTCGGGCAACTCCCAATTCGACTTCCTGCGCTTCGACCACTACCTCAACCCGTACTACAGGCACATCCTGCGGGCCATGAAGGAGGGCCGCTACACCGCCACCGCCGACAAGCCCGAACCGGACCCCGGTGAGTGGAGGGACGGGTGGACTGGGGGGTACCGCCAGGTTTTGGAGATGCGATTCAACTTCGCTATAAACGCGGCCATGTGACGCGCAATGTTGTTACAGGAAGTACGTTGCGCCTAAATTAAGGCGTTATTGTTATCTTTTAATAAAAGGACAACTGACTTGATCATTGTGTTATCGTATGGTAAACCTAACCTAAATAAATGACTAATACTGTCCAATGCTCTCATTGTGGTAACTCTTGGCAAAATCGAATCAATTGTGCAGGGAAACATTTCAAATGACATCATCCGCGAATATTGGCTCCAACCAAGCACCACTGGATGTCATGTTCAATCCTGATGGCGGAATTTCCTTTGAAAAATGTAACCAATTAAATGGAGGGAATTTCCATCCACATATTCGTGTTTCTTTCATACGCCGTTTGTTCAGAGGATTATAATTAGTTTAATTGAATTAACGGATTTCCATGAAACTTTTTGAAGACGAGGACCGCTATAAAATTGATTGTTCGATGTATGATCATTGTTAGGGTGGTTCTGTTTGGTTTATCAGCGGCATGAAAAACCATCTGTCTAACGGAACGTGTAAAAAAAACAGCTTTATTTTACAAATGGATATTTTAGTCTGTCATCATTGCATCCAAGATACACAAATATGTTTTATTCACAACGTCGGTGTTGAAGGCTGAACGTGCGCCTCCTCCCTGCAGACTCGTCGGATGACTCGGACGCAGACGGCGACGGCAGCTACCTGCACCCCAGCCTGTTCGCCCCCAAGAAGAATGCCCGCCTGGCGGAGATCATGAAGGTAACGCACACGCACTCACACAGACACTCGCACTGGCGCACACATGCATGATGCAACACATCTCACACACAGACGCACATCTCACACACGGACGCACATCTCGCACACACAGACGTACACACACAGTCGCACACCTCACACACAGTCGCACACCTCACACACAGACGAACATCTAACAAACAGACACACAGCTCTCACACGTAACATACACACACAAAACACACACACACACACACACACACACACGTGCGCGCGCGCACACAAACACACAAAACACATCTCGCATACACACACACACACGGAGACAAAAGACACATATCACACCGACCCACCGAATGTGTATTTACTCTCTCCTTCCGTGGGCCTGCTGACTAAGCAACAGAGGTCCAAAAAAATAAAATAAACGTCATTAAAATGGACAACTTTTTGCATAGTGTGCTAAGGAGTGCGTTGTACTGAAACGGATGCGGCTGTATATTTGTGCTGGAGTAATATTGTGCCATTCCATTATCGTGTCCACACTCTATTGCTCATTCCACCTGGCTCACCGGGGGTCCGGCCCCTCGTTGCCAGCAGGCTGAGGGTGGGGTGGTGGTGGGGGGGGGGGGGAGTCAGCGCCTTGCTTTTTCTTTTGAATTAGTATTCCGTGTAATTTTTTGGTTTACATCTTTTTGGGTCAACCTTGAGTCAGACTTCAATCGTCACGGCATAAACGCACTAGACCGGCCTTAAAGGTGCAGAAGAGCTGTAATCATAATGTATACAATTAATTGTTAGTCTTGATTTGTATCTTCGTTGTATATATCGGTGTCTCAGCCTCTACAGGTCATGGACCCCGATCATCCGCTGGCCGCGCTCGTTCGCAGAGCCAAGCTGGAGAGCAACGGTGGCTACGCCATCGCCCCCACACCCAGCGAAGTCCTGGAGCCGCCGCCGGCAAGCACGCCCCCACCGGCACAGTACTCCGCTGACCGTGAGTTGGCTCTCCTCGCCTCGCCTCTCTTTACCTTTCCTCTCCTCTACGGTCTTATTTCCTCTCTTTGCCTTTCCTCCCCTCCTCTCCCTTCCTCTCCTCTCTTCTCCTCACCTCACCTAGCCTCTCCTCTCTTCGCCTCTCCTCACCTAGACTCTTCACTCCTCTTCTCTCCTCACCTAGCCTCTCCTCTCCTCATCTAGCCTCTCCTCTCCTCTTCTCTCCTCCCCTCTCCTCTCCTCATCTAGCCTCTCCTCTCCTCTCCTCTCCTCATCTAGCCTCTCCTCTCCTCTTCTCTCCTCCCCTCTCCTCTCCTCATCTAGCCTCTCCTCTCCTCTCCTCTCCTCCCCTCTCCTCTCCTCATCTAGCCTCTCCTCTCCTCTTCTCTCCTCCCCTCTCCTCTCCTCATCTAGCCTCTCCTCTCCTCTTCTCTCCTCCCCTCTCCTCTCCTCATCTAGCCTCTCCTCTCCTCTTCTCTCCTCACCTAGCCTCTCATATTGGCTCTGAAAGGGCCGGATCATCTCCCTCGTAGTTTTGGGACCGATTCCTTTTCTCTTTTGCTTTTTCCACTGTTCCCCTTGTATTGGTTGTGACCGTTTTATTGGTCTACAGCTGACAAATAAAACCTTTTCTTTTCCCGGCAATGGGAATGGGAACGTGTCTCCTGAATGGCCTAAAGTTTTGATCGTAAGACTATAACAAAATGGAATCACACACAGCTGTTTTATACAAGTCTTTGAAATTGAAAACAAAGTAAATGTTCCCACTACAGATTTGCACTGCGGTGTCTTGTCGTGTTTCTGCATCACCTGGCCTGTTTCAGGCGCAAAATGCAAGCCCCAGCACATTTTCTGTCATCTCCTACTACAATGGGGGTCCGGGGTCCCATCACTGTCAGTGTGTGTTTGCCTCGAGTTTGTAGTGTGGTCCCCGACTGAGGTGTTTAGCAATCGTCCATGACTAAACAAAGATAACACTATTCTCAAGAGAAAGAAAGCTTGCCTGCTAAAATCCACGGTATTAAAGGTATAAAGCAAACAACGCGGGGCGCTACTGCAAGTGCGACTATCGGCTACCAGCGCTATGCCAGGTTACAAGGGCTTGTGTCAACAACAGAGCGGCAATACGTGGCCAATCTCTAATCATCCATTACTTCTTTCTTATTCACCTTTTCTTTCACTTCCTTTTGTTCCTTTGCTGCTCCACTCTTTCTCTCTTCTTCTCGCCTTCTTTTCCTCTCTTTCTTTTTCCCTTTCTGTCTTTCTTTCTGCGCATACTTGTGCCTGCCTACAAGAGACGCGTAGCAGAACCTCCGACAAGGGAAGCCGGCTGAGGCTTTCTCTCTCAACCCTCTCGACGAGCTGTTTGAGATAATGGATTCTGAGTCCCTGGACCACAGCAGCGTTTAATAAGGTCCTCAGTCCATCAGCCTCCCAGCGGGGGGGGCCCACCTGCGCCACCATCGCTTCGTCGATAGGAGACGTCGCTCCCCAATGGTGCTGTTTTTGTGGTCGGCGGTCGGATACCCTGTCCCTTTTTATGTAGCTATTGATCTCCGGCTCCTCCCAGCAGGAGTCCTGGCCGACAGCCTGACCTTGAACCAGAGCCCACGCAAGGAAAGCCCAAGTAGAATGAGGGGCTGAATTCTCCATGTGATAGAGGAGAGGGTTTCTCCTCCAACAACGTGTTCCAATTCTCGTAGTGTCTGCACTTGGGTCCGTTGGCAGAGTAGGACGCTAACAACACCAGACACGGTGATGTTTTCATGCTGCTTATGGCAAGTCGTTTTTTATTTTGCTAAGAATAATGGCTTGCCATTCAACTCAGAAAAACGTTCTAAGTGTTGCAGGCAGTTTGCAAAAATGAATCGATGCCGAGCAGATAAAAGATCATTGACCGCACAGCATGCCTTCAGACATTCTAGGGTATAGTAATTCAGTATCAATTAGGTGGCTCTCACTGATGTGTCGGGGAATTTGGGATGAAACAGGGTTTGTGATGAGGCAGGAACTTCCAACTTCTCTGTCATATTAATGGGATTCATTATCAAGGATTTTGAATTCCTCAGATATAAATGGTACTGGCCTGGGACATGCATCTGAGAATATGAACACGGTAAATGTTTGATCCTTTCCGCTTTGACGCAAAACAAAGCAGCATCTTTGCATCAAAAACAAATTGATCAAAGCCACTTGTACATTTCCACTTGTGCAGTCGTAAAGGTAGCTGTGAATTGCAATCACTTGTTATCAGAAGTCTCTTATCTTGAACGGCTACAAAGAGTCGTCGTACATTCCGTCAGAACTTCAGGTTTTAATGATGCGCGAAATGTTATGAGGGATGACAAAGTTAAGCCCTACTTTTCTTACCAATCTGTTGTGTGGTTGGACCATCTTGACGGATGATATTTTAATATAGCAGACTTAATTGGAGTTAGTCTAATCATAATGGCACTAGTAATGATTATAAACGTCCATTATAATAATTATGATAATCTTAATAGACACCGTTTGGATCATGATGAAAAGCATGGTGTAATAATCTAAACAAGATGTGTTCATTTATACGACCACCTGTAGCCATTACCAGGACTACACTTGCTTTCTGTTTATGGACCACATGATATTTCTCCCCTGCTATTTATACATAATGCCTTCAAAATGTATTTGTGAATATAATCCCAAACATTTCCTAACATAGCAAGCGACTAGCTTCTTCTGTGTTCATCAATTCGCGTTTGTAATATATATTATTTTAAGAACGCTGCTAATTTATTCTACTCTGTGAAATAGTGCAAAAACGATTGCGTCGATTTATGAATCAATTATTCATCATCAGAAATCTAAATATCAATTTAGCAGTACGTGCTCTGGTTGTGATAAGCAATTTTTAACCTGTTTAAATGATTGAGCGACCTATTAAAAAAAATACCCACTGGATCCATGCACAACGAAGGCAATCCAAGGTCCCTGCATTGGTTCTGAGCTGGTCTACGTCTCGTGAACTCTGTGCTCTTAAAAGAAGAGCAGACAGTTGTGGAGTACTTACCGCTCCTCTGTGAAGGCCCACATCAACAACACGCCAGGCCGGCTGGCGGCGGTCCAAACCCCTAGTTACATGCTCCCTGACCTTTCCTCCATCTATCCGTCCCCCCCTGTCTTAGCTCAGGCTCATGTTCCTTTCAGACCCTCATCTGTGCGCGTCTTCGTCTGGGTCCGTACTTTTTATCTGCTCACTGAAACCACAAAACCATTCCCTTTTGACTCATGTTTTTCTTCGATGTTTGCTTACTCATCATCATCGTGTGTGTGTGTGTCCGTGTGTGCATCAGTATGTGTGGTTGTTTGTGTGTCTTGGTATGCATCAAGATGTGTCTGTGTGTGTGTTTGTGTGTCAAACCTAAGTGTCGTTCACGTGTCACGCCAGGAGTTCTGTGTGTTTGTCTGTATGTGCGTCAGTATGTGTGTTTGTTTGTCTGTGTCTGTGGGTGTGCGTCAATTTGGGTGTGTGAGTGTGTTTGTGTGACAATCTATGTGTCTCAGTAGTGTCGGTCAAGTGTCACGCCAGGAATCTGAGGGGCTGGGTTATGTAAATGTTCGTTTTTTCTCTGTGCTGAAACTGTCACCAGTGACTTGAACCTCATGGGAGAGATTTCCTTATGTTGAAACACTCCAGTCGTTTTTGGACATCTTCTCTCCTTCCGTGATGTCGAGGGAGGGGATGATGTTTTGGATGGCGATGATATGTGATTAATTAAATGACAGCGATGACAGCTATTATACACAGGTGGATTATGGAGTCAAAGTTCTCTTTTTTCTTTATTTCATTTCATAAAACACCTGTTTACTTTAAATGTAGAAACTCTTTTATTTTCTCTTCTACTCTTAATATTCCCTTGATTTCTTGATGTGATGTGTCTGTAAATGCTAATTTGGTAGTGGTGTGTGTGTTTGGGTGTGAAGGGGGTGGATGGAACTAAATTGTTGACAGATCGCATTAGCACGCAGGTGTTACGCTTAAGCAACACCTGTCACTTGCATTAATCACCAGAATTGATCGACCATCCAAATAATCGTGACTCGCTGCTCCGGTCTCCAAGAGAATGTCTCCCGCTATTTTCTTAAAGTTGGGCTACTTCCCAAAACGTAAAACATATGCAGCTTTAACTCCTCCCACCCTGTCGTTGTTTTTCTTTCCCTCCGCAGCCACCATGTACTACGGCTACTACATGCTCCCCGACGGCACCTACTGCCTGGCCCCGCCCCCTCCGCCCGGCATCGAGGCGAGCACCTACTACGCCAACACGCCCCCAGGGACCACGGCTCCGCCCACCGGCGCAGAGGACCTGCTACCCCCGGGGACCGCGCTTCCGCCTGCCTCCGACCCTGGCCCCGCGCCACATACGATTTCCGCACCGCCTGCCCTCATCAAGAACGCTACCCCGGGTCCCGCCTCGGCCCCTACCCCGGGTCCCACCCTGGGTCCCGTGCCGGCCGCCGTCGTCGCCCCGCCCACCCTCGTCGCCCCGCCCGCCCTCGTCCAGGAAGCAAGGTGGGTTATGCAGGCAAGATGCCGGTTCTACTCTGAGATTTTGAGTTCCGCAATTCTCAAAGTGGGAATCAAAAGGAGTTGAGCCGAGAGGTAGAGGATGTTTTAAAGATGTTGCTTTTCCCCCGCTCATTCTCTCTGTCTCTATCTCTGTCTCTGTCTCTGTCTCTCTGAAATCTGCAACAGCACCCCTTTAACCACAGGTACTAGCTTTCAGCCGGGCTAGTCTAGCAACTGCAGTAGTGGAGCGGTTTTCTCGGCGGTACACTAGAGACCTGTAACGTTTAATGGTGTCGGCCAAATGGAACGTATCATTTTGATGTTTCTTTGGATTCCGTGGCAGTGCTTATTAGCCCTGTCTACGAGAGAACAACGAGTAAGGGTTGTTGAGTTGCTGTCAAGTTGACGAAGGGATATAGTCGTGGTGGGCAGGGAAAAGTGTTTGAAATAAAGCAATTTTCCTATTAACCTTTTGGGGAATGGGGTGTACAGTTCTACCGTTTTGCTGGGCTTTCGCAAAAGCATTGCAATGTATTTGCTGTTGAGGCGCAGAGATTGAAGCTTTTAACCTTGAAATAATGTGTTTTCGCTCTCATTCATCTTTTGGGAATGAGGAGGCAGCACTATCCAATTTGGCCGGCCATAAGAGCAGCTGGGCCGTAAATAGATTCATGAATATGGATGTTGTGATGGCGTCCGTTCACGCCTCTTTTGGTCTACGTTGGTGCACAACAATTGGGCGCTCCCATTGATCCCCTAAGTGTGCAGTCAAATGACATGAAGCAGCACGCCGTAGAATGATTTCATGAATATATATTGCCGATGGTGAAGATGGGGTTCGGTGCACCAGTGTTTAGCTATTCATCTGCTATATGTATCTTTCTTGCGGAGGAGAAATTCACTTTTTTGGAAAAGGAATTGGTACTCGGCCCAAACACAACAAACTCAACCGCTGCAAAGTGATCGCACAAGTAGTAACGCGAACAGCGTTGCGCGGGAGTGTCTTCACAATGGGAGCCCTTCCACTCGTGATGGGCCAGTGTCCACACTGGAAAGAATTGTATGGAATTCAAGGTCTTTGCAAACAGTGTGCATCTCGTCTGCGGATGCCTTTTTACTTAAGAAAAAAAAAATGGAATCGACAAGATGTTTTTATAATCAATGGAAAATATGTATTTCTAAGGAATGGAAGATTATTTCTGGAAACTGACAATAGATTGTGATGGACTTGAATCAAACTGAGGCAACGTTATATTGAAGGGATTTATTTTTAAGTGCTTTGCACTTTGTAGATAAATGGTTGAAAAAAGGTGATCCTTTCAAACGATCATGATGCAAACTTTAAATGCACGAAATTGCAACCTCACCTTATTGAAAACGCATTTTCCTTTATTATTGGAGTGCTCCAGTTCAGCACCTTCCACCAGAAGCAGACTCTCAACCAAATTGCCGCTTTAGAAACCAAACTATAACCTGCTTTTAGAACTTTTTATATTATGCTGTGTCTCGTTGTGAGCGAAGCACACACATAGAAGCACACGCATAGATGTTGGCAACACGCCTTCATGCTTCTCCCCCCCCCCCCCCCCCCCCCCCCCAAATCCAACAGACTGTAGGTAGGTGGATGCCATTTAAAACTTCCATAATTGTATTCCCTCCAACATCCCGCCCATGCCCAAAGTGTCCGTCACGCCGGTTCGGCTTTTCAAACGACGGAACAATCCAATGAATGGCACTCTCCCTCCGTGAAGGAATCGGACGCACCGGGAGTCATCTCCATCTTATTCTTCTTGACCCGCCAGCTAAATAATTCCGGAATGTCATTAGTATGTAAATGTCCTTGTTTTACGTCGTAAAACTCCCAGAAAGCCACACACTTTCTGAACCCCCCCTTCCACTCCGATGCGGTGATACATAAAGTGACCCTTTATGATTAAGAGTCGTTCATCTTTGTGTAACGTAATAGATTAAGAGGAGATTCACAGCGTTGTGGCCGTGGGTCTGCTCTTGATTTGCCGAAGAAGTAATATAATGCACTTTAACTGTCTCTGTAATTGTACCCTGCACATTGGTAATAAAGTTTAATCTGAATCTGTGTTCAATTTTGTTTTGGAATTAACAAAAAAAAAAAAATGGTGTCGTCGACAGTACGCGTCCCCCGCCAGTGTCCCGGGCCGCGACTACGCCCGTACCAGCACCCGCGGTCATCATCCCCCCGCCGCCGGACATCCAGCCCGTCATAGACAAGCTGGCAGAGTATGTGGCGAGGAACGGTGTCAAGTTCGAGACCAGCGTGCGCGCCAAAAACGACCCCCGGTGAGTTCCCACGCACCAGGAATAAACCGGGCAGCCCTGGGCCCCTGACCCCCCCCCCCCCCCCACCCCCCTCTTTTATTCTGTTTCCAACAGAGCTTTAATGAGTCTGCTTCGTCCCCCCTCCTTCCTTTTCAGATTTGATTTCCTGCAGACCTGGAACCAGTTCAACACATATTACGAATTCAAGAAGAACTACTTCATGCAGAAAGAAGGGATAAGCTTGGCGGAGGTAATGCAGCCGTGTTTGTGTGTGTGTGTGTGTGTGTGTTGCGTGCATGTGTGTTTGCACATGTGCCTACACACGACTGAATGCCTGTGTTCGTTAGCCGCTGCCTTTCGCCCTCTCAACAGCTTGTGTTGGTATGGTTTTGTTTACCCACAGCAGACTTGATCATCGATTATAAACACTCTTGCCAAATTTCCACACTTTTTCGAGAGAGAAAAAGATTTCCGGACGGCGTCACCTCTGCGAGTGTCACCTCTGTTCTCCTAATCCGTGTCGTCTGTGGTTATGTGCGGTTCCCTGCTGCTGTGGTCCAATCACCGTGTTAATTAATTAATGGGTTTCTTAAGGCAGGTGAGTAGAGACACGATTAGTTCATCCGATATTTTATTATTTTACTCACAAACGCAGCAAACCGTCCTGTGCAGTCACACGTTCTGTTTGTGCCGAGAGATGGGAGGTAGCTGCTGTGTGTACACAGGCGTACGGTGAGGTCACCGTCTCGCCTCCTCGGCGACATATGGGTCAGGGTGATTAATAAGGGGAGGAAGTGCTACAGGCCAGCGGTAATGGGAGTCATTTCCTCCGATCAGCCCCATCTGACAATCGCTTCTGAGAGACTCTGTGGCGTCAGGTCCAGAGACTATACGAGGAAACCTCCAGTGAATCATGCTGTGATTGTGATAGAGCCGGCGTGGCTCGGAGGCAGAACGCAGGCTCAGTCCCTCTCTTGTTGTTTTTTTTTATTTTCGGTACTTCCAAAGCCATAAGATCGTGACATTGGCTGAGCCCGGGACTGTGAAATATCCCACAAATCGGTTATTTCCGTCCTGGGTCTCACCCGCGGGGCAGTGCCCCCGGGAGAAGTTCCCCCGCAGCCTCAAATAATATGAAGGTTTCAATTACCGCGACCTCAAAGCCCCTCGCACTCCAACACCCACACCGTCTCCACATGGAGTTTACGGCACACTCCAGGAATTGATTTTGAGTGGCTTGGGTAATCCAACCACACACCCACCCAATGTGTGTTGTTTTTTTTTTTTTTTCAATTAGGGCAATGGTGGAGAGAGTGTGTGTTGGCTCATCAAAAGGATGTAGATTGCTTTATGGTCTTTGAGCAGCATGCATTCAAAGCATGTATTGAGAGCAGTTTGCTAAAGGCAAGATGAAACATTCCTTTGTAATTTCAACAACCCACCATGAAAATGTTACCGCATCTTCCACGTGCAGCTTCTTGTTCGGACTGCAGTCTGGTAATTAGCCAAGTGAAATGCTTCTTCTCGTTTATTCTTGCCCCTTCCTCATCTAGTTGCTATGACAATCGAATACGCCATCCTTACATTAGGATTTGCCAACTTTTCGCAAGTAGTTGAATTGACTATATATCGGAGTCCACTTTAATTCAGTCTATTATTTTTCTTTCCCTAGTTCTAACTAAGGCTGAAGTTCCGGAAGGGAGTGAGTTAGGAGTGTACTACGGCGTATCCCCCTGTCTCTGGGTCGAATGCACACAATATGCTTCCCTGATACTTGCACCTAAATCAAAAATGAGTTGAGAAATGGGGTGAAAATGTAGAACGGTAAGAAAATACCCACCTCCTTTTATTGGTGCCCATGCTTTTGATTTCTGCACAATGGAGATTTTTCTGGCGGTGGTTTCTCATCGAGCTTGGCTGCCTCACCTCACCTGTCCTATCTGTCAATACCCACTGAGTGATCTCATTAGTTAATCCATTCAAACACTAAATCCCAGCCTCCCCCCATCGAGCAAATAGCTGCTGTGCTGGCCAAGACAAAGCACACTTGACTACTTTCAGTCTGAGTGGAATAAGTATTACAGCGCCGTGCACCAAGATGTAGTTCATGCTACAATACCATCAATCCAACTCTATGTTGACATGATGAAACTGAGATTAGGATCTTGATCACAGTCAACAGCTCACTGCAGTGAGTCAACAGTGCTCTCTCCTACACACAGTCAACCAGCAGGGGATGTCCAGTGACTTAGCAATGGTTGTAGGGGATTGCCGTGGTTGTTATCTCGACCCTACGCTCATTTCCCAGGCTGCCTACTTGTTGAGTGCAAAATTCAACCACCTTTCACTACCCTATTTATGGCAACTTGGGGGTCGTTAGTGGGGAACATTTTGTCTCTTGTTTACCTCAGGTGATGCAATGCTTACCCATTTACTGCACAGTGCTGGGATTGTTCCACATCATCCCTCCAAGCATCTTTAATTCATTACTCAAACCCATTCGCAGATGAAAAGTCATCAGGACGATAGCGCTGGGGAGCCTTCTGTGGTGGAGAATATGAGAGACCTTGTTAAGATGCATTACTCGACTTCCATTGTACGCTGTGGAAAAATGAGGACGCAAAGCTTTTGGGCTGGTATTGATTTTGTCTGTGTAAGTCAATGGTTTTCCTTGCTTATTCATTGCAAACGCGTCCCCTTGTTGCACTAGGAGCAGGTTGGTCGGTCGAGGTTTTTCAGCGGTTACTTGCAGGTTGGAACGGTTGTAAGGACAGCGTGTGTATCATATGTTCTGAGACGCTGGTCGTATAGTGGTCCGGCCGGAGCTCAGTAAGAGGGAGTGTCCGAGTGGCACATGGTCCCTGGGGTGAACTATTCCTGCGTGAATTGGGCTCGGGCCCGGTGGAGGCGCCCTCCTCTCCGATGTAACATTGCGTGGCGTTTATTTACCAGGCGCTTTTGTCCAAAGTGCCTTACAGTAAGCAATGTCTCCGATGCACCCACTCCATACTAACTCTCTACCCAAACAGTGGTTTTGATGGTCTAGGGAGCTGGAATTTAAGGGGTTTGGTTTAAATCCTAAAGAGAAGTTCATATTTCATAGAAAATGAGTGAGCAAGTTGCTAAGTATGACCAGTGACAATACCATAGCTGTTTTCTAGAACTCCAGTTCTTCTCCGCTGCTGGATAATGTTGCACTAGCATTGCTGCATGCCTTTTACCGAGGTAATCTTAAGCGACAAATCGGTGGATAGTGACTTTATATTTGAAGTGTCGAAATTCCTGCAAACTGTAACTTCACCAACTAGTTTTGAGTACTCTCCTCGTACTCCGTGCTCAATAGCTTCTCGGACGGCTACAGCCACAACACCCCCCCTCTCTGGTCCAGTTAAGAGTGTCCTTGCGATATATTCTTCCCCCAACTCACAGACTCGCAGAGAGATGTGCAGTTTAAACCGGCTCCTCATCAGTAATAATATCCCCACTGAAGTGCCTTTTAAAAAAAAAAAAAAATGATAATGCGTACGGGCGGCGGGTCCTGGCAGAATGAAGCCCTGCTGTGCAGCGAGACCCTTCTCGCCATTCATCTCTGCACACGTCGTGATAGATCTCATAAGCCTCTCGGAATGAAAGGACGTCTAAGGATCCTCTCTTCCTTTCAAAACACTCAGCGTTCTCTCTCCCCCACCCGGACCGCTTTCTTAAGGACATGACCGCAGCCCTCCGCTTGAGAGGGGGGGGGAATGTGGCTGGAATGGGGGGGTGTGTGTGTGTGTGTGTGTGAGGTTGTTTGTTCATTGAGAGGAGGAAAGTTAAATCCGGCGTTGTGGATTTCCTGATAGCCGGTCCGCAAGAAGGTCAAAAATCCAACACTCGCTCATTAAGGAGTTGTTATTCTATGCTTAATGTGCGCTGCTCATTACACTGTTTGGATATTGATCTGATTTGATCAATGGTTAATCAAATGTGCATGTACTGACTGTAATTACACTACCGACCCGATGCAGCGATTGTATGCCGACCTTCACTGTTTGTCAGGATCGCTTTCAGTATTTTTCTCATCGTAATAGGAGGGGGCTTATGGGACTACACGTTACCTCCTGTACCTTTTGATGCTTAATTTGTTCACCGTAATTAAGTCACTTACGCCGGGTAAAGGAAACTTTTCATCCTTTAATAAAAAAAAAAAATCTCCCCCCAAAGATCCGACATGCCGTGGTGGTTTTAGTGCCTTGGAACTCTTGTACCCAAGAGTTTGCTTCACAAATATTCACATTTTGTGCATCATGTAATGTGTCAAAAAGTGTCACCGGGCCAGGCAGCCAGCCGTGGAAAACTCTGAACACAGGAACATTTCAGTTTCTCGTTTGCTTTCCGAGAGCAGTTTGTCAGCTTACAAAAAAAAAAAGCGTGTTAGCTTGTCAGTGCTGTGAACCCGTTTGGAGAACACTGCCTTGCTCTTGCGCATTTCTCCACACTGGCTTAATTGCCTTTTAGTCATTCATTTATTTATGTCATTATTTATTCATCCTGATGGACGCCAAGAATCCTGCCACCCGTTTGTCTAGTTTCGGGTATGGGCCAGTAGATGTAGATATCACTGCTCTGAGCCGGGCGCCCCCAATCACGCTGTTACGGTTAATGAAGAGCCTCAGAGTGGGACTTGAGACGACGACAAAGGCGTTCTGGCTCCGCGGCGTGCTAGCTCTGGTTCCCGGCTGGGTGCTGAGGGAGCATTCCCTTTGCCACCAGCTAATTAGGCGAACTGGCGAACAGGGAGAGCGAACGGCCGCCGTCATCATAACCTGCCAAGAGTTTAAAATCTATTCTATTACAGAATTCATTAGCGGACTTCCTTTCAGTGTCTGATTCAATATTAATGCATATTCACTGTTCCCTCTCCTCTGCACACTGTGCATAACAGAAGAGATTTGGAATGTCAAACAGACTTGGCTGGCTGCTTGCACAGCCGGGGTATTACAAACCAAGCCCTTCTTTTGACTGACTTTTGATCTTATTTGCAATTTAAATGCGGGAAGCATTCTGGTACGGTTTGGACATACATAGGCCCAGAGTGTCGTCGTAATAGTCTCACACACGCATCTGTGTGTCTGTGTTTGGGTGTGTGTGTAATACACTGCATTGAAGACCTTTATACAATGGTAATGACAGCCCAAGCACACTGGTTTGCTGACATCTTGGTGTTTTTTTCAGGGCCTATTTATATTTCCTTCCCAGCTTTTCCCGACCAAGAGAGATGTTGGGACATACCAGTATTTCCTGTACATTGGTGTATTTGTGGCAGTTGTGACACAATATCAACATTGAAAGCCACCCATCTGTTTCCATTTTTTGTGCTGGGTAACATTGTATTTCATCGCCGAGCTGTGCACAACACAACAAATCTCTATCTCCCGCTTTCACTCTTTTTTTCTCTCACTGACTACCTCACTCACTCACTCACTCACTCACTCACTCACTCACTCACTCACTCACTCACTCACTCACTCACTCACTCACACCAACACATTGACAACTGACCCGTCTGTGTATAGCCCTTCCTCTTCGTACAAACTCTGGATCCAAACAGGGTTGTGCTGGGAGGAAGGATTATGTTTGGCTTTTCCTCACGGAGAAGACGGCTGGCCAAGTTCCTTAATAGAATCAATCCAGAGTTAACGAATGGTTAGCATGAAGGATGCAATAAATACCCAAAACTATAATTGAAATAACAGTCAAAATCTCATTGAGTACAGTTGAGACAGACACCCAATGTGAGCAAACAAAGTTGGTGATAGTTTTGACCAATGTACACCTATCAATGTGTCAGTTTAACGTTTATCTAGGTGCCTTACATTCACACCATAGCTCCAATGGCCACACAGGTGTACCTGCTTTATACTGTTGTAAAGCTAGCGCGATACACTTCTATACATCGAATTGAATGGTCAGTTGATTGGGAACATTTTGAAACGAGAGACGTACCCGGTTACATTTTATTTAAGTGAGGCTAGTGTTTAGGTCAGGGACATTATAGTTGGTTGATTGTGAGAAATATTGACCAATAGATTGCTCTGCAAACCCAGTCTTACCAGTGACCACCTTTTTATTAGTTCTAAGCATCAGATTGATGCAATACTGATCTTGAATATCGGTGGAATATACAATATATTTTCCCCACCACATGTATAATTCAACTATGTGTGGAATACAGTTTAATAAAACAAGCTCTGACCAATGGTTCTTTTTTATATGTATTTTTTGTTTCCTTCCATGCGATTGAAAATAGATTGTCAACATGCAGACATCAGTAGCAGTCTTATGACGTGTTTAATTGGCCCATCAACGTATTAGCCAACCAAAGCCTGCGCCGCAACATGCAGCGCTTGAGAGACTTGTAGAGTTTCTGTGATCTCGAATGAATGAGCTAAAGCACTTTCCCTTTATCACACGTTTGCCATGCACTGTCATCTAGCATGGGAAATTAGGGTTTATAGTTGAATCCGTTTTGTTTTTATCACCCGCAGGCATTTTGTATCAAAAATTGAAGGCTTCTGTACAGGGGTTCAGCTAACATGCAGCCATGCCTTCAAAGCACGATTCAGTCGCCCGTGTTAAATGGTTGAACTTTGTTGTCGTCAACGTTGTCATCATCTTTACAAGGTTTCTCTCGCACACTCGCACATAAATTATAAATGTATACAAATGCATATGTAAAATTGTCTTTTTCTTGTGGGAGTTGGTTTCGGTAGAACGGATTTTGAATAATTAGAGGGTTGTGATACCGAGGTTGCTGTTTTGGACGGGATAAAAGATGGATGAATGAGAGGGAGCAAGGCATTCAATCTACAACTCTGTTTGTGTGTCTGTGTGTGTGTGCGTGCGTGCGTGCGTGCGTGCGTGCGCGTGCATGATCTGAATTATGGAACAGTTCTTGCTCTGCATATATTCCCCATTACGTGTACTGCAGGGTGACATAACCTTTAGACACTATTACATGAAAAGGGCCTTTTCTCATTACGTTCACATATTCATCTATGCAAATAATAGAGAAAGAATTGCTTTATTAAAAATATTCAAGTGCAATTAAGTGACTCCCAACACCCTAACCCCCGGTTCATGCTGTCTTCCAGGCGGCGCACAATGTTAAATATACAAGAGCAGCCGAGACAGACATGGCTCTGCTTTACCGCATAAACCTAACCCCTTGCTCATGGGCACAGGGGAGGGCGATCAGCTCACCAGCTTTGGGTCCATGTGCATTAATATAGATGTCCCTCCTCGCAGGAGTGGAAGTGCATGAGTCTCTGCATGGCAAGGCACAGTGGTCCCTTCAGAGAATACGAAGCTGTGTGTTATGAATCAGCCAAAACACCAACTTTGATTCGGCTGAGGGGCTTTCGGTCCATTGCCTTTAGAACATTCCCAGCTCTTGAATCACGCTGTGGCATTGGGCCACCCAAGCTGTTTAGCGGTGTGATGTGATGCTAATAAGCTTCATGGGCTCTCTGGTGTTATCTGGCGACGCATCACAAAGAACAGGCTAAATGAAACAAATTCTTCAGTGCGGTCACAAATATTGTTTTGTGGGCAGATCTGGCTTATAGGGGGTTTTATTTCTTCGAGGTTCGATTTCAATCCCTTGTACTACTACTGTAGTGTCGTTTATTATGTGTTTGTGTGTAAAGCCCAGCATTAATGCACTTCCCTTGATCCACGGCTGCATCCATTTACCTGATCCACTTACACAGAGGGTTATCTTGACTCCACAATACAGAAATATATGTTGTTTAGCTCCTGCCCGCCTCCGCCTCTGTGTCAGGTTCTTTTGTCAAATAGGGTGACTTGTGCTTTGGTGAATTGCACTGAAATGGGAACAATGATGTCCTCTATGTATGTACGTCTGCCCACAGAGGTAGCCTTGACAATTCAAGATTAAGTAACAAGCCAAATACGCAAATTTGTATTCGACAGTTCTTCCCGTGCTCGCCAAAAAAAAAAGTCTGGTTCATCCCTGAGAGGACCTGACGCGCGGTGCCAGGTTGCCGCTTGCCGCTCAACTCTTAACACATTTCATGTGGATTTTAATCAGCAGCTAAAGGCCAAACCATCCCTCTAATTTAGTGGCGGCTCCGCCAGCCCCGGCCTCCCTTCCACGGAGCGGCAGCCGGCCTGCAGCGCCCTCTCTCCCCGCAGCTCGATGGCGGCCGTCGCTCCCAGCCACTCAGAGTCTCTCTCTCTCTCTCTCTCTCTCTCTCTCTCTCTCTCTCTCTCTCTCTCTCTCTCTCTCTCTCTCTCTCTCTCTCTCTCTCTCTCTCTCTCTCTCTCTCTCTCTCTCTCTCTCTCTCTCTCTCTCTCTCTCTCTCTCTCTCTCTCTCTCTCTCTCTCTCGTGTGCCCTGTTCTTTTCAACCAGGATGGTTCACTCATTCCTACCAGAAAGCTTTTGTGCGCCGCAGCCATGAAGGCTACCATTACAAATCGGCAAAATTGTGTGACTCTTCCCTCCATTTGTTTATGTATAGCCACACCACAAAAGCGAACCCTGTTGCTTGTTTACTGACTATTTCAATGCAGGGCAGCCAGGCCTGACCTCACAGAGCTGCAGGGCTTTCACAGCAGGCAAACCATATGAACAAACTTGAGAAATAAAAGGTCTTCTGCGGCAATTGTGAGGTTGGATTATTGAATGGTTTGTTATTGTGCGGCCGTGCATGAGAGAGTCCCGACAACAAACTGTTTGCGGTGAGAGACCCAGAAAGAATAGGTCTCTTTGTTCTTCATTAACTTGTCATGGTAATATCATTATCACAATAATACTAAAGAAATCTTTTTTTGTGATACGTTTTTTGGGGTATGTGTTGGCATCTTATTATTAAATGGAGCAACCATTACCTCTTGATTCAAAGCATAACACTGAGTGCTTGGAGTTAAACTAAAATAGTTTAATGTTAAAACTCTGGGTCTGTAATTCGATTCCAACGTAGACATCCACTCAACGCTTACACCAAGCATCGCATAAACTATCCGGAAACCATATACGTCTATTCCCATCGTATTACTGGAGCTGTACTTGTCCGTGACCGGAAAACTTGTAGCTTATCCAGTTTACCCCCCCCTCCCCCTTCCCCGAGGCTAGTCTACTTCAGTGCTAAGTGTTTTCCTTTCATACGGTTGATCTGACACATTTTCAAGGGCACCGGAGAGTCAGGGAGGTAAACACCGTGCTGAGCCCGGGGGGGCGAGTCGGCAGGTCAGGACATGGGTGTGGACCTGGGTTTACTGTATTGCGTCCCCCCCCAGCGACGTGCTCGTGCATATACAATATAAACATACTTTTATCCGTTTCTGCACAGCCCCATTTTTCTGTTTTGATTAAAGCCTATTTTAGTATTTATACTGTAGTGTATTCATTTATTTATTTTTGTATTTTTCGCTACTGTAGGAAAGGAAAATTAACGTTTAATCTTGCGAAGTGATATTAATCACTCCGCATTAATCACAGTAATATTAATCCCTTTGCAAGATGTCAACAGGATGGTTTCACTATTATTATTATACACTATTGACATTTTGTCATGTCATATCTGATATGTTAATACATAATATGGTTTATATCTGGGTCTATCTGGTTAATTTCAGTGTATACTTGAGTATCTAACTATAACCATTTGAAAAAGCATTCACAATATTTCTGATATTTAAGTAAAGAATGATAACCGACACATCCTCTGCACTCCGCTACGAGTGTAGACTACACCAACCATTCAGCTAAGCTCTCGGTGTCCCAACTTCCTTTTAATGGCAACTCGACTCCATCCGATTTTCAGCCTTCTGCTAACAAAGTGCGTATTGTCAGAGGTTTTTTAAATCTTTATTTATTTACGTCTCGTGGCTTTCGAGGCTCCGGCGGTGGAATGTATTGTGGGACAGGGGATGAAGAGAACTTGCTCCAAAGGTGCCGTCATATAGGGGTTTTTTATATTACCACGGCTATTATCAGGCCTCCGCAGACGCCAGCGTATTCTTCACCGCTGAGCGAGCCGCGTGTTTGAGACCGGTGCCACACCAGCCTCTCCGCCGCTGATGATAGCTGCTTTTAACGTAGCGCTGGCTATGCAGTTCCCCCGGCAACAGAGTGATATAGAGGAGGGGGGGGGGGGGGAAGGAAGTTTGTGCTAAAAATTGGGATGAATGGTGTTGCATTTTACTGAAAGGTTCCACGTAGGACACATTCAGCAGCTGCATTGAGCGAGACCTTGTAGGCAAATGGGAATAAAATGTATGTTTATACAGTCTAATAAAGTCTCTTATCTTATCACTTATCTGACTTTTAGGGAAATGGGGGAAGAATACGTATGTTTGTACAGTAAGTCTAACCCTAACGCAATCACTTATCTATAAAAGCCCTGAATATAAAGAGTTTTATTTTTTAAGTTTCATTTTTCTATGGCACATTTCATGGTACCCGAAGACACCTGAAGAAGATATAATATATCTATATTAAATGGTTGTTAAATCAACCATTATTGTGACAAATAATCGTACATCCTTTTGCATTTGGTGTTGCCGTCTCACAGAACACAAACCCCCCTACGTTGTTATGTGTCTCCTGACACGCACAATGTGCGTTATATTTATATCGTCAAGAATTATGATGTCATCAGCAGCACATATTGCTGGCTAATGGTTCTTATTCAGACTAGACACACACTGCATAGTTATAAAACACACACATGCCCCTTTGCAAAATATAAAAGTAATTGCATACGAGACACTTAGCAAAGGGCTGCCCTCTGGACAGTGAACGAAATCCTTGCATTACAATCCTGCTTTACTCTAGTTATCCAGGGAGGTTAACGGCCGGGGGGGGGTAGAAAAACACACCAAGCGAAATGCGTAATCACTTTTGTAATATCAACGTGCAGTAGGCTCCTTGTTTATGCAGTTGAATCCAAATTTGGTAACGCAGTGAAACAATTATCCACAGAGCTCACAGCTAATTGTTTTCTCTGCCAGGCAATTATTTACAAATGAGACATCCGAGAGACTTCAAAAAGCTTTGATTTAGGATAGCAATTTGTACTATTCAAGTACAACGGTGTCTGAAACCCAAGCCTCACTTAAAGTACATCTCTGTTCACTGTGCTCCACAGTAAGAAACGCCACACTTCTCTCGGCTGTTCTGACGATTGATTATTGATGTCTGTGTCGGGATTTGAGCGTTCTTGAGGTTTCTGCGTTGATTCGTGTTGATGCTAAAGCTAAGGTGTGAGTCCCATCATAGTAGCTCATCTGGGAGATGGAGTACTCCTAGTGTGGGCTAATGCCTCAGTGACCTTTCCTTCTGCAAAAAAGCACCCACCACAGACCTGGCTAGCTGAACCATAACCTATTCACCAAGTTATATCAGCCCACCACCAAACCTAACAACCATCCTACTTCTCGTGGCTGTATAACTTTCTTTATAACTCCACTTTTGCTTCATTGGCTGACTCTTCTGATGACCTCTGACTTGTGTTCTCCTCATGATACTCGGGGCTCAGTTACCGAACTCGTGCAACTTGATCTCTACCCCATTCCTTTGTGAGCTCAATCCTGTTAGGGTAGTTTCTGGATGGTAGAAACTATTGCCAGTAGTTTCTGCTGTTCCAGTAAGGTAGTGATACTTGCACTGTGTGGGAAGGACTTGATACTTATTTTGTGTTGGTGATGACCAGGACAGACATGGTTTGAGTTTAGAGTTCTCCCCTTATTCCTGCACAGCTACATCCACAAATTGACCTCAGGAGTGCTCTGCACAGAGTAAGTTTGGATAGGGATGCTACGGATTTACGCAGGGTGCGATTTGCCGCGGGGTATGTGTGGGATTTCACCCTTTCTGATCATTTTGAGGACAACCTTGTGAGGACAACATTTATCCCCCCCTAAAAGTGATCAATGCTACTTCACCAATAGACCATATAAAATACTTAAAACTAAAATATTTTAAACTAAATAAAGCCCTGGATCGTGAACAGTCTATAGTGCGATGGCACGTTAAAATCCGAAATTGACCAGCCACTGTCAGCGCTTGCGTTCGAAAGACAATAGATGACCTTACGGCTAATTTAGCTAATGATCCTGATTAGCCTTGATCCATGCACAATATTTAAGAATGTCACCGAGCACAAACATTGATGTAATATTTCATCCCGGAAAAATTAAAAGGGTTCAGCATATCATAACATTTTCAGGACTGTCACAAAACATCCTAGAACCACGCACCTGCAACTGAGACTGATGCAACAGGTAGATGAAGAGCAACTCTCAGCCTCAGGGGAACTCGCAGTCCCAGGTTGACTCAAGGGCCGAGAAACCCAGACTTAAAAGCTAACGTTTGCCTTCTGAGGCTACGGATTGGCCTTGCATTGAGCCGGGACGCTTTGCTAAACAGAAAAGGGTTGAGAATGGCTCGCTGTCACCACAGACGAGACAGTTCAGTGTACAGCTTGCTCTGACATCAGATATTAAGCCCCGTAAGACAAGAGAGGCTTCATATCCACATCTACATTTTTTCATAGCATAAAAGGAACGTCTGCAAAAGAACTTAAAAAAAAATAAATGAGCAAACATGAAAAGTGTCGGCCCCGCGTCAAATGCCTATACATTTTGCAGAGAAGACAAGAGACGGGATGCGCACTTGCAGGATAAGAAAAGAGTTTGACGTGTGCTGGCTGTCCTCCCCCCCTCACATCTGACGGCTCTCTAGCAAAGCTATCCAGCCTCGGTCAAACTCTTTGGAGCGTCAATGGGAGATCCAGATCTTCCATGGCGAGGGCCAAGTTTTGGGGCATTCGTAGTAAAATGACACAGTGGCTTTTCTTCGGTGGAGATGGCGTTGTTAAAGAAAGCACCCGAGACTTTGCCAGACTTGTTCCTGGTGGCCTCGTCCCTGATTCTGCAGAGGAGAGACACCACAGCTGACGGTGCCAATGCTGAGGTGGGCGTTGCACAGAAGACACAGAGTTCTGCGAAGGTTAGCGCAAAGTGCTCACCGCCTTCTCCACACTCCCGGTGTCAACAGCCGCGTGTGAAAGGGGATTCGGCACCGTGAACCATCTTCTCACCGACCAACAGAGACCGATTGAATGATCTCATTGCTCAACAGCTGACTGTTCATTGCAGCAAACGGACCAGGGGTTTCCTCCTTCTGTGCCCGGAGATTGGCAGAGATGTGGCTCAAAGAGGGTCGACATGCCGCAGCATGCAACGCAGACTATTTTCTTAGCATGACGTATAGGCCTACACTTCATCCTATTTAAACACCCCCTCTGTTTGTATCACAAATCACACCCTGCATATGTCCTTACCAATTGTCAGGTCCTTATGTGAGTCAACTTTTATTTATTTTAATTACTATTGAGAATAGACCTTTTACCTCTAGACCTACTGCGGTCTGTGTCTCAAAGAAGATGGTAACTTCTCACAGCACTCCATCGCTTAATTATTTCCCTTCTGCCAAAGGCTCATACAGGATGGGGAGGCATAGTCTGTCTGTTTACATTGTCGGATATCAAAGACGCCCATCTCTGCATGTTCAATGGAACCGTCATCCCCTGATGTTTGTGTTCCCTTACACCACAGCCGAGTAGCCAAGTTGAGTTCATGTCATGCTACCCTTGCGATTTCCCCGAGTGAACTCTTGTTTATGTCTGGGCGGACACGATTTGTTGTTGCCCCATCAGCCCGTTTAGAAGAGACATTAGCCTGCCCCTGCCATCTCTGCTCTGTGTCTCCACCTTCAATTACTGTCTCCAACTTCCATTAATGTCTGCTGGTAAAAAAAGGAGAAGATTGAAACCGAAGCAAAGGCGAGGCTGAGAAAGCTTTAACTCACTGAGAGACGGAGAGAGAGGGGCTGCCTGTATGTACTCACAGCTGTTTCAGATGGGCCGATGTCTCTCGTTTGACGCGTCATGATCACGTCAAGGTGGCAATTCAGCCCGGCCAAGTGCCCAGATGAGTGTCCTCAAACGGCCCCTGAGCCCTTTGGCTGCCGTTGACGCTTATCACGGATATGATTTAGGTTGAGCTATCTGTTAGCGTGTTACACCAAACGCCTCGTGCGATTTTCATTCACGGTGTCTAAAAAGTGTCTGCCGTCGGTGTTAATATTGTCCCACCTTTTGCGCTTCTCTCCTTCCAGAGCGAGTCGGCTGAGACCGCAGAGGATAATGAAGCAAAGGAGGCAATTGTTACTAAAGGTAAGACTTTTAAGTGATCAAACTTTTTATGATGAGTTCCAGAGAAGGAGACGTGTGCTGTTTTCGGCGCCGTTTATTTTTTGATAACGGAATGAATAAAGTCGGCAGTCGATATTCAAGGGTCAAATCGTGTGGTGCATTTATAGTGTGCAACTTCACCATTTAAAATGTTTCTCTTTGTCTCTCTTCCACCCCCTCCTGTCTTCGTCTTCTCGTTGCCATGGTAGCCGCGTTCGCCCCGATCTGTTTTGCCATCAGGGCCAAAGACAACGACATGCTGCCCCTGGAGAAGAACCGGGTCCGTCTGGACGACGACTCGGACGAGGACAAGGTCTGGCCGTCGTTCCACGCTCACATCCAGGGGTTCCTTGTGGAGACCGGTGCAGTGGCACTGGCCTCCGGAGTCGCTGCTCACAGTGCTCTCGAGAACCGCTCATCCGAATACCCTCACACTCGACGCGGCCCTTCTTGGGACCCGAGCAGTACACCCGCCAAGTGGGAGGTTGATCAGGTGGACGGTTGTCGAGAAACTCGAAGGACAGGCATACAGTCCTTACATAGAGGCCCCTCTAGTTATAGAGATATTGATGGAATAACTGGATTTAAAAAACTCATGTTGTAGGAGTATGAAAGCCTTAGTTCAATATATTATTTTTATTATTATTTTAATATTCCGCCTTTTTATCACTTATTAAAGGAATATGTTTATTCTACATCACAAATCTCTCCCTTTATTTTAGGACTATTATTGTTAATTCTCGACTGGCGAACCTAAAAAACAAGCACACTGAAACCCTTTCAAACATCCATCAGCCTCATGTGAACAACAAACCAAAGTAGTGACAGTAGGCAGTCAAAGACGGGGCACGACGATGATGGTGGAGTCATGGATCTGTGTAGCCTGGCTATTGCCAGACCAAGCTCAATCGTAGATTGCACGTTGGTCTGTGGAAGCTGCCGTTATTTTCTTCAGCACAAGAGGCATGATCAGTGGGCCTAGTTCAAATTACTCTGTACGCAATTGGCTGCTTGCCGTCGCTTCCCTGTCGTCATTGTGTTAAAACAGCTAATTGCGTGCCAGGAGGAAAAGCCAGCTTGGTGATTGGCTCCCGCAAAAACGCATCGGAAGCAGAAAGAAATGTATTGCTCTTCTCCAGACCCTTCTGTAGGGCGAACTCAAATCCCCGGCAGAATAGGCGGGGCTACCCAGTCTGGGATCTGCGTGGAGTGACCCCCGGTCTGCCTCCCTGTGTGTGTGTGTGTGTGTGTGTGTGTGTGTGTGTGTGTGTGTGTGTGTGTGTGTGTGTGTGTGTGTGTGTGTGTGTGTGTGTGTGTGTGTGTGTGTGTGTGTGTGTGTGTGTGTGTAGCTGCTGGAGGAGCAGTGTGCGGCGGTGTTGATGGCCCGGCCCGATCTGGCTGACAAGGAGGTCGCGGGGCCGGGGGCCACACTGGAGGAGAAGAGGCCCGCTCTGACCCCGGAGGAGCTGGAGGCCAAGCAAGGTAAGGGAGCTCATCCACCACAGCCCTGCTTAACGGTAAACAAGGTGAACCGCAAACAAGATGGCCCCCTAATGGTTTGGGCCCATTATTAATGTGTTAGTGAGAGTGGGGAAAGGATGGGGAGGGTGTTTGGGTGAGGCGTTGCTCACGCTCACTCTGTCTCTCTCTCTGTTTCTATTTCTCCTTTCTTTTTTCCATCTTTCTATCTTCCATCCTCTCTCTTTGCCTGCCTGTCTCTCTCTATTTCTTTTCTTTCTTCTTTCTCTCTCGCTCTCGCTCTCTCTCGCTCTCTCTCTCTCTCGCTCTCGGTGTCTGTGTCTGTGTCTGTCTGTGTGCGCGCGCGCCTCTTAACTTAAACAATAATTTAAATACATATAAACGAACACTCAATCCCCACCTAAGTCCACCGAGAGTTTCTCAGGCTATGTGAGACCAGTTAGCGTGGAGGGAGGGAAATGAAAGAGAAAAACACAGGCTCTGCTGGTTTTTCCTTGCTTTCTCATTTTTTGCGGACACCGACAACGGGGACCAGCACTAGAGGAAAGGCATCACTCTATTTGGCAGGCCATGATTTTCCAACTGTTCCATAAAAAGCATTTCTATGGTACATTTGACAAGTACAAAGTTGAAAAATCAATTTTTCATACTGAATGAATAACCCTGTCTATTCCTTTAGGCCTCAATCTTTTTCTTTTCTGTAATAATGCTTGTGCAACATGTGTGGTTATACATGTGTCTCTGTGTTTGGCGTAGCCGTCATTCCGATGCATGTCCTTCATACTTCTAATTCGGTCATACTATATATATTAATCTTATTATCTTAATAATTTTTATATATCAAGTAGTCTCTCTCCGTCTCTATGTCTTCTGATCATATCCAGTCCCTCTGATGTTCCTCTGCCATTCTGTGTGGCTGAACCAAGCACAAATCCATCTTTCTCCTCTGGCCATCACACTCTTTTACCCCTGTGTGATTGACAGCGGGTCAGCCCCAACCCTCTGCTGCTGTGTCTGTGCGGCTCGTCACATCCTGGCCTCGTTTCACGTGGCGTGCTGCAGATAGCTCCCCACACATACACCACCACCTTCTAATCAAGTTATTGGCATCCGCGAAGCCGCCCTGCTGATGGGCACTTAGTGCACAAAGACGTCCCTCTGACTGAGTCAAGACCTCCGATACAGCTGTCCATCAGACTCCCTCCCCCCTCTCCCAACATCCAAAGGGTGATGGACACCCTCCAGGGTGGGGAATCTAACAGAGGCATGATCCTATTGGGAAACCTGCTGGTAACATATTTTGTTGGCCGGTGTTTGGAGTGTTAAAACTTGAGCTGCAGTCGCCGTGAGTGAGCTGTGAGAGGTGGAAGCATGGGAACAGCCCGCGCAGTTCATGAAGTGGGCCCATCGCAGCGGCTTTAAACTCCACTTTGGAACGTTGTGCTGTCAGCTGAGCTTCCCACCGTCTCTCTGAGTTTGGGGGAGGTTTGGGTTTTGAGATTGTTGAACATAGAATGGCAGTGTGAAAATAGCGATGGTACTGTGTAATTACACATGTATTAAGCGATGTAACAACCTGTAACAGTACGTCCTTAATAATATAATGACATGATAGAACAGCTAACTAGGGCTGTACGGTATAAACGGTATAGAAAGCACACCGGTGTGAATTTGTGCTACGGTATGGATGTTGACGTTACTGTGTGTACGGTAGACAGTGTTGTGTGTGTGTATGACGTGTTTCACATTAATACATTAATAGAACCCTACTATGGAACTCACTTTTCTCATATTCCTAATCTTAAGCCGTAACTGTATGGTTGTTACATAATGAGAGTATGTCGTGAAGTATTGTTTCATTGCTTAGTACATGGTACTCATCTGGGTAAATTGTAACCCAATGAAGACAATTAATGGTTTTCAAAGATGTTCATTAATGGGCTCATGTCGTAGAATGGGATTTAATTGGCTTTTTTCTTTATCCCTTTTATTTTTTTCAATGTTATCTCTGGCTAGGTAATGCACTATAAATGTCCTCTGCAGGGTGGGATATAAATAAACGTGCCTTGCCTTGGCAATGATCAAGACGTTTGGAGCGGTTAAACTTTTTTTTTTTCCATGAAAAAGCACAGCATGTAGGTAGGAGGGTATATGGTGCGGGACAGTCTCTCAGCAGCGGCTGATGTAGTGCAGGAAAAACAGACTTGTATATCTCTGAATATAATTAGTCTGCAGCACCTTGGTTTTTCCGACACGCGTAGGAAGGAACACGAGAGGTGGCCCGGTAGCGGTCTTTCATAAATCTAGACCCGTGCTTTAAGAGCAAGCTGCCGGGAGTGAAACGTCCATCCCGGCCATGTCACCTCACTGTATTTAATGTATTTTCCCCCCCTTCTCCTCCCTCTCTATATATTCGTTTTATATTGCCATATGACAGGCTGTGCATGCGTGATTAACACAGACTCGGCCCTGCTTGCTTGCTTTGCAGTCCCGACGACTCCTGTGAAAAAGGATAAGTAGCTCAAAGTAAGGGGTGTGGGGGTGCTTTGGCTTGTCCAGGTCAGGGCCCGTTTGCCTGGCTCCCTTAGTGGCCACCTTACAGGGTGGGCAGGAACTGAATGCGGATTTCCTCATTCAATTCCCCCCCGAGGCAGCTAGCATGTAGCAATGTGGCCGCAAGGTTAACAAGGCCCATTGAAACCCGCATCGCTCACCGCTGATGGACAACTGGACAAGAATGCACTGCGGCGGCTAATGAAGAGCTCTGCTAATTGGCTTGACGTTGCCATTCGAAAGCAGAGCGGATGTCACTCAGCGGGCAGGGCACACGGGCGGCAACGCATCGGCCGGTCGATCACTGACAGCTGCGTGCTAATATGTCATGATGGACCATGGTGTGGGTGGAAGGGTGCAGGATCACACACACTGTTCAAATCGCCAGAGGCTCATCCGTCTCGCTCACCTCTCTCTCTCTCTCTCTCTCTCTCCCGCTCTCCCTCTCTCCTTTTCTACCTCTTGCTCTCCTTCTCTTGCTGTAGCTAACTCCCACACTCTCTCTCTGCTTATTTCTGCTCTCCTTTTTCTATCGCTCCCTCCCACACTCTCTCTATCCTCTCCTCCCTCTCTCTTGCTATCACTCACTCCCACACTCGCTCTCTCTCTCTCTCTCTCTCCCTCTCCTCTGCTGTCTCGATTTTGCTCTCCTTCTCACATTCTTTCTCTTACTATCGCTCTCTCCCACACTCTATCTCTTTACCGCTCTCTTGCGCTGCTTCTCTATATGCTGTGTCGCTCACTCCCACACATACTCTCGCTCCTCCCATACTTTCTTTTAGTCTTTCTTTTCCTCAATTGCACCTCTCTCTCGCTCTTTTCTCTGCTCTTTTATCTCTCTCTGCTCTTTTCTCCCTCTGTCTGTCTGTCTGTCTGTCTGTCTGTCTGTCTGTCTGTCTGTCTGTCTGTCTGTCTGTCTGTCTGTCTGTCTGTCTGTCTGTCTGTCTGTCTGTCTGTCTGTCTGTCTGTCTGTCTGTCTCTCTCTCTCTCTCTCTCTCTCTCTCTCTCTCTCTCTCTCTCTCTCTCTCTCTCTCTTTCTCTCTTTCTCCCCCCCCCCCCTCTCTCTCGCTCTTTTCTCTGCTCCTTTATCTCTCTCTCTGCTCTTTTCTCTCTCTCTCTCTCTCTCTCTCTCTCTCTCTCTCTCTCTCTCTCTCTCTCTCTCTCTCTCTCTCTCTCTCTCTCTCTCTCTCTCTCTCTCTCTCTCTCTCTCTCTCTCTCTCTCTCTCTCTCTCTCCCCCCCACAAATACCAGTGCAATGATTCAACAAATCCATCATTGCCACCGGTTGTATTGATGCTCTTTAACACAATTTGTGTCTAATCAGTTTCTGTTCTTTTGGGGTAAATAATATGAATGAATCTTTCTGTCGAGTCAGGTTGGCCCACATTCAACAAGTCATTAAACGATAAGCTTGAAGATAGATGAAACCGTAGAACCTGTTTATCGCTATGGTTACATTGACTAACCAATTCAACTGCTTCTGGATTCCTCCACCAGTGTACGCCACTGTGTTGTCCAGCAGCAATCTACACAGCCCCCTGATTAGCAAGAAGTTAACCTAATGTGATTGAAAGGCATTGCTGTGTTCAGTTATCGTGTCTCAGGTGTGTGCTCTAGGCAGTAGATATGACCGGCCAACGCTTACGCGTGAGGAGAATGTATCTCTCCCATCTCAGACGTCCACATTGAGCCATCCATCTTTGAAGGCTTTCCTCAGCAGAGATTGTCGGACATAATCATGACGCATGAGCATGCGTGAGCAAGCATATCTTGTCTTGTACATAAGCAGTCCATGCTTGGTTTGATTCTTGTTTCAGCGTTGGCGAACCACCGGCAGCAACGCTAGAACATCTTTGATGACTTTGATTTGATTCATGTCTGCGGCCTGTGTGTACCTATAAACTAACAATGAAAATACTCCTACGGCTGTTTAAATAAATACAAACGCTTTGGTTTGCGCCGCGTGTTGTCAAAGGTAACAAACCCACAAGTGCTTTCCGAACAGATTTATTCTGATGTGATGGAACTCTGTTTAGAATTGCAGTAGCACACGCAGAAACCGCTTATGTTGACTCCAAAGGGATGGATGTGACACACAGACCGGTGGTCTGTGGTTGCATAACTTTAAACGTGGATGTTCACCGGCACAAAAACAACGTTCAATCCAGTGTTGTGTTTCTGGGGGAATTTTCTGTGACCGTCGTAGCATCCTCATTTCTGAGTGAGAAGGCAATAGTGTATCGCAGCTGCCCAGTCGCCTTTTTAGATTACGGATCTGAAATTATTCGTGTTATTGAATTATTGAGAAATTATAATGGTTCTCAACAATCAATGTCAGGTGGATAGCAGCCTGCCGCCCGCTGGCGGACTGGTATGTGCTGGCACACGACAGGACCAGCGACCCTCGTCGGGAAGTGTAAGGCTAATTTCAGTGTGCAGAAATACTCAAATTCCGGAACAGAGCTTTCCAATTATACACTGCCCTCTGCTGATGGTCCAATTTTTTTCGGTGTTTCATCAAAAACATAATTGTCCATGCGTGACATTTAAGTGTCTTTTAAATGAAGTATCAAAATCCAATTTGCAGAAATGTCATCTTTCTATTGGCGTTGGCAGCAGCTGAATGCCTTGCTTTATCATGCGAACAGAAAAACTCTTCCACCTCATATATATATTTTTTTTTTTCCTCCAACATATCTCCTCTTCTCACTGCTTCATCTCTCCTTCGCTCTCTCCTCAGTCCATTCCCTTCCACCCCTTGTCCAATGTAGGCTTTATTCTTTTTTTAACCCCTTTCATCTTTCTAACGTGGAGGCCCTGCGGTGTCTCCCACGTACCATTCAGAAACCCCCTCCACGCCTCCTATCTTCATCCTAGAAACCCCTCCACGCCTCCTATCTTCATCCTTTTTTTTTTTTTTAAACAATCGCTTAGATCTTTCCTTCCGTCCGCCTGAACCACCTGATAGTAGTTCTCGGTTGAATCCCTTTCTCCTTGGCCGTGTACCTCCAACCTTCTCACTTCCAACATCTCCCCCTAGGTCATGTTTCAATCTCAGTACAATCCTCTGTCCGTCGGTCCGTCTGTCTCAGTCTCTTTCTCTTTGAAAGATGAATGAAGTTAGCCCTGACTCCCAGCTGGGCCTCACTGGCTCCCTCACAAATCCCCTCCCGTCCATCAGCTGCACAATACTAGTATTTAGACCCCGACAAATAGAACACAAACTTCCATCCACGTCAATCTAAACAAACTCAGTCCTGACCAGCGTCTCTCAGACACTGTCAGACCCACCAACAAAGGAAAGGCCTTACCAGTCAGGCCAGAATCTGTGTTTGTGCCTGGGCCAGGCTCAAACATTGTTCACATCGTGATGGGGTTTGGCGTAATGTATAGTTTCCCAACATTTTCGATATAGGACGCCCTTTGCGCCCTGAGTTCATGCAGCGCGGAGCATAACAAGGAAGTTCTGATGTTGCTCAGCCGTCAGGGGGGCAAACCATTCCAAATGATGGGCAAAATTGAGGTATATTTTAATTTCTAGGATTAGTTAATTCTCCGAGCTCTGTGAATATTGTCCAAATACATTGCAAGAATAGGTGGCTAGTTTGTCTCCTAGCAACCAATGTATATTTTTGCCGCGGAGAGCTTCGACGCAGACTCCTTCCTGTGTGTCTCCCCGTCACTGATCCTCTGTGTGATTTCTCCCCCCTCCCCCCCTCCCTCCAGCCAAGCTGAAGCTTGAGGACCGGCTGGCGGCGGCGGCGCGAGAGAAGCTAGCCCAGGCCAGCAAGGAGTCCAAGGAGAAGCAGCTGCAGGCGGAGAGGAAGAGGAAGGCCGCCCTGTTTCTCCAGACGCTGCGGGCGCCAGGCTCCGGGGAGCCAGAGGCAAAGCGGGCGGAGCTGGACCCCGTGACCCCCAGACAGGTGGGTGGACCCGACCGAGCTTGGTTGCAAAGATCCTGGGTTATTCTAGCCCTGAGAGGAAAGGGTGTCGGACCTCCTGCCCAATGGCACTGGGTGTGAGGCAACTTCCAACACCTACCTCTAGGCATCCTCGAGATGCCTGCTCCTTAAGGATATTTATCGGAAATCACAAAGTAACTTGAGGAAAACCTGTCTTCCAAATGGTTGAATAGTAATGGTTGAAACCAAGGGTTTAACCTGTTCCATTTTGTATTTGTTTGATTGTGCAATTTTTTTTTCTGATCGCTGTGCTTTTTCTGTGATGTGTGGGCGTGTGCACAGTGTTTTCTTTTAAGCATCAAAACGATGATCAACCCATCCTCTTCATCAGATGACTTGATTTGGAAGAAAGTCTTGGGGGGGATACGAGACCCCCGCCCTCAAGAGTTTTCACGTGAACTTGAATTATAACGAGTTGACCTGAACAATGATAAGAGCCTTGCAGGTGAAGCAGCATGAAAGACAGCTGGGCTAATCAGTCGGCAATAATGTGTTTCTCGCTTTTTTGGCGGTAAAAATGCTCATCTACAGTAGTTCCAATTTGCCTAAACAAAGATAAGCCACTTAATGCCCCAAACTCTTTCCTTAACGAGGCCCCTTAGCCTTGACTCGGTCGCATCAATCCTCTCCAACGTCTCCATCACGCCACGAGCAGACGGCCCCGATACATTGTCAGTTGGTTCTTTTTTCCTGTCTTTTTGGGCGAAATAATAACCAGTTTCGTCTGGAATCAGCCCATATAGCCTTCAGGTGCCAAACAGCAGCGACTGAAGCAGGAACCCCATTAACCTCAGCCCCTGCGTGGCTTGTCCTTGACTGACGACCACAGGCTTTTTGTACTTCCTGCACATCACTCCCACAGCCTCTCCACCGGTCTGAAGGCGCCCAGGTCATTCTGCTCATGTATTTTTCGAGTTACCCTTTTAATGAACAGGCTGGAAAGGCCATGGCTGCGTTCTTCTTCAGCGCCATCAAGACAGGAGCATATGGTTCAGTGCGATGTGAATACCGGCGCAGTGTATCTAACCCTTACTTAGGTCATTAAGTGCATGAATTAAGAACATAATTACTTTGCAGATAATGTATATGCAAAGGCACCTGATTGATTGCGATCTAAGGCTAAATGTTTCTCTTGTGCGTAAACAGTTGCTTGAAGTGCACAATTAAAAATAACTTGGTTGTAATTTGCAGGTAGGCCAAGCGCATATAAACACTATCGGCCAAACCTGAGAATAAACTCTTTCTTAGGTCTATGAGACCAAGGCTCTCTGTGAAATAAATAGATAATAATATATTTCTAGATATAATATATATCAAAATGTCAATGATTATCATGCTTGTGTCAAAGTTGAAGGCCTTCTTCAGAGGCAAGGCAAGGTAACTTTATTTATATAGCACTTGTCATACACGAGGCAGACTCAACCTCACAAAGAAATGAGTTTGAAAAAGTCAAAGAAAACAAAGGCAAGGTAAAGTAAAGTCAAGATGGAAGACTGTTTTTAACCCCCCTCTGTCAGCATGGCGGCCGAGCTGAAGCGGTGTGTTTCCTTCCTCTTCAACCCTCGATGTCTATTCAGCCTTTTCATTAGTGGCTACTGTAGTTATTCCAAGTAGTAAACTCAAGGGGAAAGAAGCGGAGCCTTCGGAAATATTTCCCTTTGGGGTCCACCGTGTTTAAACACTTTGTCTGACCTCCCCAGGGTTGTTTCTGCTGACAGTACCTATATGGGCTCTTCCACCGTAAAACGAACGGCAAAGAATGATGACTTGAATCTTTGGTTCAAGGTAACTTTGATAACGATGATAATAAACTATATTGATTCCATAATATTCAGCACGCAGCTTGGTCCGCACATTAAAGAGGGAGAGTTGGTTGGAAGGGAGGCAACGGAGGCAACGGAAGTGGATGAAAGAGAAACATAGTGGCAAATGGGAGTTAAAAGCAGGCCCCTTTTGTCTCTTTTTTTCGGGATTGCCTGTTTACCAAACAGTGCAGACTTTTTTGGGGGGACTGAAAGTAGTTTGTAGGATTGGGCATTTGGCCTAAGAATTAAGTCGAGTTTTCAACCTTATGGACAATTTCCGATTCAAACCTAGATTTTTTCGGTAATTCTCTAAACAAAGGTCTGAGAGGGAGATAGGCTTCCCAGACAATTACAGTATAGCACTGCGGTGTGTGTGGAACCATTCATTTGATGTCTGCTTCCGATTAAGCCCGAACATAACAACGTTACTAAGAAAAGTCACAAAGATGCCGGGAGTCGTGACACATATTTTTTAAAAGGGTTCGGATCCCAGCCTAAACAGCGAGTTCAGTTGCTGTTAAGGCCAAAACAAGTCTGCGGAGTCTAAAACTTTCATAAAATGTTTTTTTCGGTTCGGCCATTTCACAAACACTAGGAAAGAGTCGTTCATACTTTAGTCTGAAAAAACCGCCCAGCCCTAGTTGTTTGCAAAATAAACAACTTCCAATTTACATGACATGTCTGGAATGAGAAGGGCTGTGTTTAGAGATATCAACATTGGTATTAATAACCCTCTGACTTTGGCTGGTGGAAGCAATGGCCCTGTCAGCACTCAGTTGCCTCCCTTACCCAGGACTCAGACTGCCTAATGCCTCACCATCTCTCTCCGTACAGCCAGCCTCATGAGACTCATCAGTTGCACGTCCTCCGTTTTCCCAGGCGTGACCTCCCAGCAAGGGCGAGTTGGGAATGGCGTTTTGGAATGGAGCCGTCTCGTCATAAAAAACGGATGGAATGGAGCCAGTGTCATGCGTTTACGGCAATCAAATATTGTCTGTGACATGTCACCTTTTCCGTCGAGGAAAAATCTGTTGGCTGAGATTGGAATGTAATGTCCATAAATGTTTAGCTGTAGTTTTAAGCAACTGTTCCTGCTTATAGTAAAGTATTTTAAACGCCATACTCCACTAACGTTTATAGTATATGTATGCAGTCATCGTTTGGTTTTTGTTGAGAACATAGTGCATCAAGTATTATGTCTTATCTGGATAAGACCTTATGGTACGATGCTCAAAGTGACTCCATGAAGTTGATGTGGATGTGGGCCAGTTAACCAAGTGTGCAAAGGTTCCATGATATGGGACTTTTAAAATCCTTAAAATGCCTCAGAAGTAACAATAACCCATACCTTTTATCATCCAATATCACATTCTTTCCGGTCAGAAAACAGGCTGTGCGTGGTTTGCTAGTGTACGAATGTTGCAGTGCCAGAGATTTATTCTCCTATTTTCAGTGATCAAACTTGAATTCCCAACAGAATTCCTGGATATCTCGCCTCTAAATTATTTTATAGATGGAAGTTATTTTTATATATTTTTCCAGTGTTTCCTCGTCGTGTTGTTCCTCTCCTGTGCGTATATACCTCCCACACTCTAAGGCTAAAAGTTGGAGAGTTAAAGTCTCCTGATGAATGTCTTGCCAGACTCCGTTGTGCTAGCACGTAGATCCCTCAAAACCATCCGAAAAACGCAATGGCAACGAATGCCTAGCGTTTCAGATAACTGACATCTAACTCCTACCCCAACCCCCGAGTTTTCCGGGTCCTAGCAGCTGAACGGCTCCCTCTCTTGGTAAAGGCCCTGTTTCCCCCTCTGTCTTAGTTGTCTTTGCTACGCTGAAACGTTCAATGATTTTAAAATGCACGGCTTGGCTACCTGCCAGGCTTCCAGAGAGATCTTTCACAGCTCAATCTCACACGATTCAGAGAGCTGTCAGATGTGTATACTTGGAAATCCTTCTTTCATTTCTTTCTTTTTTATATAAATTTACATATTTTCTCCAGAACCTAGGCATCTCTCGCTCTGGGGTGTTAGACTGGGATATTGCCAGAGGCAACAGTTACAAACACTTTTGTTTTGTTTACTGTGTACCAGTGGTGGTCTGAGTGTGGTCCCTATCGTGTGCCACAACTATTCCCAGTGGTTAACCCAATCCCCCACTTCCATCTTCGCTGGGCTGTGTTGTGTATGGTCGAGGCGGTTGACTGTGTGTTAGGAATTGTTCCCATGTCTTCCCTAAACCAATGAAAATGAGCTTCCACATAAGCAAGCCATTGACCTTTTTGCCTGGAAATAACAACTCCTTAATGGGGACCTTTTTTTTTATACAGCAGGGAGAAGGACAAACATCATTCTCAAAGGAATATAACATTTTCATCACACTGGTTACTTTTCATTTCATTTACAACCCGACTGATATTGGATGTTACGGGCCATTAGCAATCATTAAAAGTGTTATTCAATTTAGAATATCACCTGTGCTCTAATCCCTAGCCTACCTGTTAGTACCTCTTTTCCCCTTCAATGTCCCATAACACCCCTTTAGTGCTGAACTCGCCTTATCTAAGGCACTGTGGACACGTCTTAGGATGACTTGATTAGGAACAATGATATTGCATGTTCTAAAAGCCGCGTCTCAATGCTCGGTGAATGCATGTTTTGTTCGGACGTTCATTTAATTGCCTCCACTGCAAGAGGCGTGCTTTGACTAGGCTTGTATTCTGGGTGCAGTGTGTTTGTAATGATTTATGGGCTGTTTGTCAGTGCACCTAACTGAATCAGGGGGGCTGCCAGACATGCGTTCCGTCTTCACAAAGAGGGAGAAAGCCAAGCACATTCTGTGTCTCAAGGTAGTCACTTTGAATGCTCTTTGAGATTATCACACTGAAGAAGACGTTTAAACAATTAAACCTGAACGTAACATGTATTGAGGCCATTTGTTTTGGATGTCGCCCTAGACTGGAACGCCAACTGGATTCTGTGAGAGAAGGAAAAAACAAGTGAAAATCTGCCCGAGCTGGTCAACCGGGCTAACTAGCTGTGTCTAAACAAATCTACCTGTAAGCAAGGTGTCAACCAGCTGAAAGGAATGCGAAAGGCTTTTGATTATGGTTGATTTTTGAAGGCCAATAAAAGCTTGGTCCAACCATGCCCGAGAAAGCATTTTTCAAATCGTCAAATGCAAGAGATGGGATAAACTCTTGTGTGCTTCGTTGTTGTTTTTTGCCTCGGACATTTGACACCAGGCTACTCTACTGTTTAAGCGTCAAGCTCATTCTTGGGAGAGGCTTTAACCAGGGTAAGACTGCTGATGTGTGCTGCTGATGTCGTGTTGGCGAGAACAGCGATTCTGCTCCGCTTGTATAAACCCTTGCTGTTTTCCCCCGGACCTCATAGTTTCCTTTGTGAGGAGAACGATGTGTAAGCTGGTGTAACCTGTCAGATGTAAACATAATGTGCGGAATAAGCAGCGCGGGCCGTACGCCACCTCTCCCGCTTTTCAACGCTTCAGCACGCGGCATTGATCATTCGAAGGCTGCAACTTTGTTAGAGCGTGTTGGCTTGACTTGACTACAACGGGAGTGACGGGTGGCCTGTTGCCTCTCGTCAGGAGGTCTCCCTGCAGGGATTTGGGTTAACCACACGTGAGTGCCACTCACGGTTGACACAACAACGGGCGGTCTTGGCTTACAACATCACAAACTAGTATTTTGTTTTAAGTTTTCTAATCTTAGTTTAACAATCCAAGCTTGTTCCCCATGCCAGCCGTGAAAGAAGTACGCCACTCTTCACCGCCGATGCCGTCATTAAAGCTGCCGCTATATGCTGTACACGCCATCATCCAACTAAGTGGCGGAAAAAATCGAAACGGTGATGAAACGGATGCTGTGCTTTGAAACTAAGCCGGTATCACCGCTGCAATCTCCACATGCATAAATATACACATGCCCCACACCAAATGGGGCAGCTGACTAATGGTGGGGAGGAGACGACGAAACATGCAGACGAGGTTTGACGTGTGAACGCTGAGCGATATGCACAGGGGACGTCTGTGTTATCCCAGGCCGCGATGATTCCCGACGGCAGCAGGCGGCTTCACACTTGCGCAACGTAAGCCTGCGTGTTCCGCCTGATTCTTTGTTGCGTGCCCGGCGTCTTTCCTCTTTGAATCATCCGATGTGGGTTAAGGATGATGTATACCAGAAATGTAAGCCCCCTGGGCCCGGGACCGCCTGCCGCCTGCCGCTGCAGCTGCTGCTGCTCCCGCTCGCTCTGCATCTGACTCACTTTCCTTTTGAGGAACTGCAACCGCTCGGCACTCGCTCTGTCATTTACAAATAGAACACGCCCGCGTTGAATAAGACAAGAGCCCTGATTTTAATCTTTAGGGTAGAAACAAGATGCTTTGTAGGTTGAATGTTTGTTCCCTCCATGAAGTGTTAACGCTTGCGGGGGAATGTGAAGTACGCCGTAAGGTCTGCTGTACATATATGGTTATAGACGCGTATGCTTTCAGTGGCTCTTTGAGACCTGCCCTGGGGTAACCCCATTGCGGCACCTGTAAATCATTCAGCTCCGTCCCAAGCAAACATGAAAGAAACGAGCACAGTGGAGAGCGAAGCCAAAGCCCAAACACACTAATGGAGCCCCGGAGCCGGAGAGTCCCATCCAGAAGCAAATCCAATTGTTGTGCATAGAAAGATTTCAAGTCATTACCATGCAGGGATTTATCCTTGGTGAACATTGTTTGACGTGAATGGAATCGCACTCGTTGAAACTTTTTCATTCCCACCGCTATAAATCGATGGCCCCGGTGCTGAGCAAAGCCCAAATTAATTTCTTATCCCCCAACTTTGAAATTAAAGCTCAAGGAACAGTGAAAGATCCCTGCAAACTTCAATAGATCTCCCGCTAATGCGAACTGCATCCAAATCCACAGGCCGTCGCCACACTTGTTAATCGCTCTCTCTCGTCTAGTTAACCAGCTAGGCCTTGTATAGGGACAATATCGCATTGGTTTGAGCGGTATGCAAAATGTGAGACGGCATTAGAGAAACACAGCGGAAGAGGGATGGGCAATAGATGGTGAGTCACACAGTATTGTATCCCTGGTGACTACCGTAGTTAAAAGTTCCTTCGGGGGGCGAGGACATAAAGGCCGAGTGACTGAAATGAGCAAGGATTGTAAAGGACAGCCGTGGAGGGAGCCAGAGGAAGAGGATCCTCCCATTCATCAGTGGAAAGTTCAGGTCACAGCCTTTTCCCCCGACCATAGCGCCTCTGCTCTCTCATCTCCCAACAACTGTGCTGCTTAAAATAATAGACTCATAGAAAACGATTTTCTTTGATTATTTCATAGTGCGCTTCATTAACATGTTACACAACTCTGGCTGAAACAAACAGCGAGAGGGCAGAGACTAGTGCTAGGAGATAGTTTGCCTGACCTGATTTCCATTCCCCCCTGTCCTCCCCTAGCGCTGCGAGGCTCTGGTGAAGTAGAAAATCAACATCATCATCAGTCCTCCCAAATCCCTTACTCCGTCCCAGAGTGACGAGCAGCGCAAGGTTGGAGTCGGGAGCCTGCGCACGCGGCATCAGCGTTTAGCCGTCGGATAGATCATTCCTCGGGCTAAGCGTGACGGTTGCTCTCTGGCCCTACGCCGGGCCAACCCAGAGGTTTACGGTTCTGTGTTCTGTTAGTCAGCAGCATATGTTTCAGAGGACAAAGGACGTTGTTATTGTGTTGGACTTTTTTTTAATCAAACCCCATTAAAAGGTGTGTGTGTGTGTGTGTGTGTGTGTGTGTGTGTGTGTGTGTGTGTGTGGTGTGTGTGTGTGTGTGTGTGTGTGTGTGTGTGTGTGTGTGTGTGTGTGTGTGTGTGTGTGTGTGTGTGTGTGTGTGTCTCCCACCCATGCAAGCACGTTTGCTAATTTTACGCGCATGCAGACAAAGCCTTTCCGTCGGGAGTCTGTGTTTCGCTGAAGTCTGCCGGACACGACACTCATTACAACAGGCGAATTCGGCCATAAATCGTGGCTTTGTATCTACCAATCGCATCTGCCCTGAGCAGCACCTCCTGACTTGACTCTCTCATGAGTTATCCCACTAATCCATCTTAAGGATGTACTCCACGCATATTGAGGGAAGTCTCGGCCTCCCCTAATTACTCCCGGAGCGGTGGCTCCCAGGTCTTTGCGCATGCAGCGCAAGTAAAGCATACTATTTACCACCGCTTATACAAAGCTACTGGCTCCCGTTCGATCTGTCGATTGAGGAGATTATTCCTTCATCATTGAAATAATATGATTGGATCATCATTTCTTGATACAGTGAGAGAAAGAGAGGGAGATCTTTAAATGGGAGTTCATGGAGAGAGAGACATAGTGGTCATGTGTTAAATTTCTGTTCACGTTCTTATTTTCACCTTGATGTTTCCCTCTTTTTATGTCTTGATTGCTGCCATTGTTTACACAAGCAGATAGGCGGAATACCAATATATGTATATTGCTTTTTGATCTTTGGATGAAATGCCTTGGGCTTATGTTAGACTTGACTCCGTCCTCGTCTATATTCAAACTCTCCCCCCTCCCCCAGCGGGACCGATCGCTGATGAAATAATAGAACCATCCAGCTGAAATGAGTACCAGTCTGATTCCTTTTGTTCTGGGGGCTCACAGAGAGTTTAGCTCCAATAAAATAGTCAACGCTTCTGACCGACTGTGTCATTTACTTAAGACATAAGAGCACTTTTCGTTTCTCTTCGAGCTGTGTCACTTTATTTCCCTTTCCATCTGAAAGAAGTGGACTTCTCATGTGGTTTGGCGTTGTTTGCCTCCAGCGGGCCGTTTAGGGATCTGGTATCTGGGTGGTCTTGTACTTCTGCTCCCTTTCTTATTTTGTTTCCAAAGGCAGCTTCACGCCGCCCTGATTCGTTGCCCTACTTGTTTCTTATCTGTCCATCTTTTCTCTCTCTCTCTTGTGCGCTCCTTTCTCCGTCTTTCACGCTCTCCATCTCTCTCGCCCTCTTTCCGGGTGTGGGTCTCTCTCACTCACTCACTCACTCACTCACTCTCTCTCCCTCCAGAGTGATAAATCCTACCGCTGCCTCTCTCTCTCTCTCTCTCTCTCTCTCTCTCCCTCTCTCTCTCTCTCTCTCTCTCTCTCTCTCTCTCTCTCTCTCTCTCTCTCTCTCTCTCTCTCTCTCTCTCTCTCTCTCTCTCTCTCTCTCTCTCTCTCTCTCTCTCTCTCTCTCTCTCTCTCGCCTCCTATTAATTTCCTTAATGCCCCCACTAGAAGCTGCAGCGAGGTCATAGGGGCCATTAGGCGACCATATGCAACGAGAGCAGGATTTTATCCTCGGAGAGAGGGAGGGAGACTGTTGCCTGTTAATCCCCCCCTGATGCCGGTGACCCCAATCAGTGCAGAATCCAAATCTAGAAGTCTTAAAGTCGGTTAACATAGGAGAGGGTGGATGGCAGTCACACACACGCTCTCATACATAATACACAAACTTTTCCCCCCAGCCTCAGTTATCCGCTGATCATCAGGCTGAGCTCACACCTCTGCACCCCTTGAGGTTAACACGCAGACCTTTTTATTATTTCATAAACCCTTACACACAACCATTCGGTTTTGTGTGTGTGTGTGTGTGTGTGTGTGTGTGTGTGTGTGTGTGTGTGTGTGTGTGTGTGTGTGTGTGTGTGTGTGTGTGTGTGTGTGTGTGTGTGTGTGTGTGTGTGTGTGTGTGTGTGTGTGTCTTTGCGTGTTAACAATTATCATTTTCAACGTTTGTTGTATGTACCCACGTTTAACAATGAAAATAATGTTTCCCAAGGGCGTACATCCCCAACACAGTGTCTGAGCTTATCACTTACTCACGCTTACTTGTATTCTGTTTGATGAATCAATCCAGCAGGAAATCTATCCCTTTCCTCCTGGTGAACCATGTTGTGGTTTTCTGTCTACATTCAGACCGTGGGTAAAAAAACAACAGATGTACTGTATTGCTGTCCTGCTTCGTTAAACAATTCGGTCAATTCAAAGAAATTACAAACCTGTTCAAATGTATTCGATTAAAGATCAGGTCATTTCAGGGCAAACCTATTTGTTCAAACTGCTGCGCTCCGTTTATTTATCAGAATTGAGGTGTTGACACCAATACTTTATTATTCATTAATGAACCAAATGTGGGCCCGACTTATAATCAGAGCATTGCAGGGAGTCAGGCTCTCAGGCTTGTGTGATTTGTTGAAGAGGAAAATCAAGATACTTGATTTTCATAAACCGTCCCTGTTTATGCCTGTTGAAGTACTGTTATTTATTACAGACTCTCGTCTTTTTAAAATGTAGCTCTGAACTCAATGGGTACAGAATCCGCTAAGCCACTACTGTGTTGAACAACAGGGCCCGGATCAGCCTTCTTATCTGATACCGGAGAAATGTTAAACTCCTTCTCTACCTTATCTTTGCACTTATGAGTCAAGCACTATTAGGAATTGTGGGGTCCAAAGGTATATACAGTACATTTTCTCAGTGTCCGGGAGCGACATGGTAATGTCCGTCCCTGAGAAGGTGACCCCTTTAGCAGAACACTCTCACACACATCAAGCCAATCTTTATACGCTTGGACAAGCTCTGTTTTTTTTTCGTTCATTTTTTCTTTTTTTTGTTCTCCTCTGTCAATTATTCCACATCTCACGCTCAACCATTTCTGTATCACTGCTTCGCCCTCCTGTCTCCTTGGCACACAGGTTGGTTTAATGATTAACTAGCCACCTTTCTCTGTCTTTCTAATCTAATGGCTCTGAGGAGCAGATGTTTGTCCCATTCAACCTTCACCCCCTTCCCACCCTTCCAATTCTCCCTTTTATTCTTAAATTGTTCTCTTAGAATATTCCTGTTAAGTAATTTGGGAAAGACATTTTTTCCAAAGGTGACCAGCAGTGTGAATAGAGACACAGAATCCAGAAGTAGGTGGAGGGTTTAGGCGTCTTGCAAAAGGGTTCCTGCAGGCTGGGGATCGAATCCACGTACCTTTCTGCTGGGTGTCGGGTACTCCAGCACTTCCACCACTCCTCCTTAGTACTTCTCCTCTTTCGCCAACCTTTCGTTGTAAGAGATGCACGCCTCTGGTTCAGACGTCTGTGTCGGCCAGTGGTGGCTAACCATATTCTCAAATGTCAGCCCTATTTTCAACCTTAACCTTCCCAGTTGACTCAGGGCCTCCCTCGGTCTTGCCGTATGCTCACTGTATCAATGTACACTTCGTAGGAGGAGACTGTGTGGAATATATGGTGATGATATATTTGATCTCCGTTTCCCTGGGTTCAGTTTGGACAGTGTGGTATGAGCAATTCTTTCAAGTGGTCTGTTTAACTTTCTTCAAAATTGTTGAACTTTGAAATTCCCTGACGCGCCAATGCCCTTTTATCCAGCTTACATTGCTGCTGCACATCATTTATTTGTGAGGTGCATATTGAACGACAAATAAATATCAAGTTTTATCCGGGATAGAGAACAGGGATGATTCACACAGTGTTAATAAAGTGCAATCTCGTCATAGTTCGCCTATCTCTGTAGCCATCCGACTGTCAGGAATCTGAACATAATTGAGTGTTATTAGCTCCTGATGATTTGGCAGAAAGTCGGAATGGTACGGATGGGATTTTTCTTTTCGCTGTTGAAGCATGTCACCCTGGAGTGCGGTCCAGCGCACCCGGATCGCAGACGTATAAAAGGCACAGTCATGCTCCGGGACAGTATTGAATATATATGCAGTTATACCCTTGAACTCCACTCGTTCCCTGAGTGAGTTCTCATTAAATGATTAAAACAACTACGGTTCGATTGAGGGCAGGTCGCAGGCTGCTGGAGCTCCGGGAGAACTGCAGCTCATGCGGAGACTTCAATCACAGCATGGAGCAGGGGCGTCTGGTTTTAACTGGGGTGTCCCCCCTCCAAAGCTACGGTACTCCCATTCGTGTTTGATGGGTTTTCCCTTTTGTGGATCACAAAAAGCAAGATCTGCAAAATATTGGCTCCTATGCAGCCGGTATTCATGGAGGGCTATGTGCTATAGGTGTTCACATAAACCTTTTGTTCGCTGAGGGACTGGGATGGCTGTGTGGGCACCAGGGTCTAAAGACGACAGCGTTGTGGGCCTATTTTCAGACCAGAAGAGAGGCTTTTAATAATAATAGTGGAGACAGCCAGAGTAGGAAAGTGATGTAGAAATGTTATTTTATGTATTTTCTCCCCATTTTTTCACATACAATTCAAAGCATGACCACATCTGGGTCTTTTCAAATCCTTATTTTCCAAAAGTCTGTTTTTTGCATATATAAAAAATAATCTGTGTACAACCAGTTAGAAGGAGCATCTGTACTGAGTGTGTGTTTGTGTGATGGATTATTAAGTGTTAGCTACTCAACTATAATGTATTTAACTACTACTACAAAACAATTAAGTGCAGATTTGTGAAGTCTGGTGATTGTTAACCCATAAACTCAATGTGATGATGATAAACGTCATTTCAACACATGTTGTTCTGTGTTTAAGTAGTTGTAGTAAGAGAACAGGTTTCACTTATTCTTTCCATCTGAAAATGTGCTCTAAAGGCTGATCTATGTTGATGCTAGCCGTTCTTGATCTGACTACCCTTTTATCATCCTCATCGTCCCCGCTCTCTCTCTCTCTCTCTCTCTCTCTTGTTCTCGCTCTCTTGCGCTCTTTCATCTCGTTCGTCTCAACCCAGGTCAAAAGAGAGAGAGGTTGATGAAGGAATCTGTAGAAGGAAGGAAATGGGTGAAAAGTGAGCCGCAGTCTTGCTTTGAAAAATGGCTTTTTATTAGTTACGTTCCTTCAGTAACTTTCTGCTGAGTGGAACCACTTTTGCGGTCACGCACACACGCCTACGTTCGTACTGTGAATATGTTAATGTCTAAAAAAAGAGCCATTCCAGGCACACTGTGCTGAACCACATTAACCTGCATTAAAGCCCTCCCCACTGTCACATCTTGTAAAATAAGGCCTCATCTCAACCAGACACAACCAGACACAACCTGGCCAAATGAAAGACAGTCGACAATGACATAGAATCCTTTCTGTGATCAAGTGCGCTCCAAAGTGAAAGTGAAAGCCTAGACACAACACTGACGACGTGATGCCCTGTTGATGAGTGTCTCCAGGCCTCTGCAAGCAGAGTTCAAAATAAGGCATTTGTTTATTGGCTGACGATGACTGAAGAAGATCTTCGTAGACGGTTATGTTGTTTACAGTGGAAATCAGTATTCCGGTTGTGGAAGAAAATCACAACAAATCACGGCAGCCTATCGTACATAATGGCATATCTGTCATCCTCAGAGATTTCACAGGAATAACGACGTGATTGCGGACTGAACCTTCAATCCGTCGGAAATCACTCAAATTTGTTCTTCCTCGCCCAACTTATTTCACACTTTTGTCATTTCACGGTATAACCGAACGTGGCTCCTTTCAGAGCCACACAAAGCCGTGTACCTGGCCCTCTAGGAGTGCAGAGCTTTGTACTAAGGACACTCGGGGCTCCGGGGGCTGGGCAGAGGGGAGTGGGTAGCCACGCTAGGCCAGGATCCTCCACACCAGAGAGATTAAGGCGCGGCCCCCGTCTCTCATGTGTTCCCAGCCGCTGGCCGACAAAGGGCCACTTTAAAGGAGGCACACTGGGGTGATTACCAGAAGTGCTCCGGGGCTCATCCCCGGAACCGTGGCCCCCAAACCCCTGTGCTGTGTCTCTAGGACTGTCTTTTGTTCTGCAGAACCTTTACTTATTCGCTTGATTCGAACATGTAGAAAGAAATGAGGACAAAAAAATATTTATTTACCGGTGTATATGTTCTTATACACTCTCTAGTAGTAGTGCCATTTCAGCTTAGGAAAAGAGATGCTAAAATCTAGAAAAAAAAGAATCTATAAATCTATAAATTCTTATAGACTATCTCGTAGTAGTGCCATTTCATCTTAGAAAAAAATAAAAAAGTTTCACTTTCTTTCCTTTTAGTTTGAGATGACCTAATGCAAGCAACGAAACCGGAGTGGTGGGCCTATTGAAAGCCAAGGACTTAGACATTTCTTAGAGGTCTGTGTCCAGATCCTCCTTCAAAACCACCTCACAGCCCAGGCACCTTAACACCGCAGAGATAGAGGCCTGCAGCATCAGTTGAGGCAGCCCTCCAGATATTGACTTCCTGCAGACGTCTACACAGCTGGGAATTGGAGGCGCTGTCCTTGTTGTGAGAAAGACGGGCTCTGATTGGTTCCATCAGTCGAGGATTTGTTGTTTTTCTCTATTGTTTTTCCCTGCTTTTGTCGGGCTTCCACTCGCACCATCCAAAGTCCTCAAGGTGGCTCTCACTCTGCTATCACCATCATCTCGGGGTTGCAGTATGTTTTCTCTCTCTCCCACGCTCGCTCCTGATTGGTTCCTCCTGTCCTCTCCAGGTCAAACCGCAGCTCTCGGTCGCGGCGTGCCCCCCGCCCGCCCCCACCTCCTCTTCCTCCTCCTCCTCTGTGGCTCCTGCGTACCTCCAGGACCAAAGGGCCCCCGTGGAGCACCAGGGGGCCCACAGATCCAGGGAGGGGACCACCACCACCACCACCACCGCCGCCACCTCCTCCTCGGCCCACTCTCACTCCTACTCCCGCTCCCACGCCACCTCCAGGGGGGCGGAGCCGGAGCGCAGCAAAGGGCGGGACAAGGACAAGAAGAAGAAGAAGCACAAGAAGAGGTCCAGGTCAAGGTCGAAGACCAGACACGCCCTCCCCAGCGCCTACAGGAGAACCAGGAGGTCCAGGTAGGCTCACGAACACAAAACCCACACTTCAATTCTAACTCTTTAGTCGTATTACATTTGAACTCGACATTCTCACTGATAATTGACTGGCAACTGATGATCTCGATTATGGCAAAAAAGCATTACCCTCACAATTTAAATGGTTCCATACAAATGCCGACTCGGAATGGAGAATCCCGAACCACTTTGAATTTCTTGCCCGTCCTTTGGAAATGAATCCCCAATCAGTTCAGTTCATCAGTTCATCAGCCATTTACTGGGCATTTTACCAGCCCTGTAAATAAATAAACGGTTTAGAGTTTATCACTGCAGATAGAACTCGATTTCTTAACAGTTTGCTCTATTTGAAGGGTTATATGTAGTTAATAAACATCCAGACTCTTAAGCAACATTATTTCCACCCCATATTTTGCAAATGTTGTATTGTCTTCTCCTTGAAAAGCAAGCCAATTTGTTATTGGGTGTGTGCGTGTGCATCAGTTCATATTGCTTGGGCCCTCTGGCCTCCCCTGTAGCTTGGCCTGCTTGAGGATGTCAGTTTGACGATCGTTAACGTGTTACTTATTGTCTGCGAACCAAAGCCTTCGATTTAATAGGACAGATTATGGAGCGCCTTTAGAAAACGTAATGGTTCCAGGTTCCTCATTTAGAGCTATTTAATTGGTTCCTGTTGCGTTGCATCTTCAGTGTCATACCTGTCTGACGAACTGTCTAATGGAGATTTTGTGTGTATGTGTTCTCCTTTTTCTTTAAATCTATTTTGTTTTTGCTTCTGCCAGGCAACGAATGGAATATCCAAGGAGTGGTTTTTGCTGCTCATTAGCAGCAATGATCAGTCCTTATGTATCCCCCTGCAAATCGCTCTCGCTCTCTCGCTCTCTCGCTCTCTCGCTCTCTCTCGCTCTCTCTCTCTGTTTGTGTGTCATCTCTCTGTAGCATCTCTTCACTTCCCTCCCAAGCACCTTAAATATCAATAATCCGCCCAGAGTCCGCCAACAGCTGACTCCCAACCAGAGAAAGTAGCTGTTGCAATGTTTACATTCTATTCACATACACACACTTCAATATGCCAAACCGTTGCGCTGATAATTAGCAACTGGCAATCAGACAAATATGCCAGCTGATGTTTAATTAGCTCAGCCATCTCGAGATGGCTGCTTATGTGGAACGGTTTGTTGAATCCGCTATCAATAAAATTTGAGCCCGGCCCTACGCAACATATTGCATTGCTCTGATTAGTTATTGGCCCATTCAATGTCTAGAGGCATTTTGGGGTGTGTCCGTTGATAAAGCTGCTTGGAAATTGAAAATAAACTGAGAGGTTCCCGACTAAAACACAATTGGTCTGGAAATACAAACCCTCAAACCCTTCATCTTCAACCAAACATAGCAGACCTTATCTTATAAAGCTACAAATCGATATAGCGTGTGTGTTTGTGTGTGTGTGTCTGTGTGTGTGTGTGTGTGTGTGTCTCTCTCTTTCAATTTCATCACCATTCTCTCAGACTGACACAATAATTGTAATTCAAAATTAATAACTTGGACTATTGTCCAGCCGGATGGTATCTGAATCTGATCCGTGTAAAAACAGCACAGTGCTGTTTTTCCGGCAAAAAATAAGAATAATAATTTGAAAAAAAAAGCTTTTCCATCAACAACTTGAGACGATCGACGATGTGATCCATCTATCGTCGACATTCAATAGAAACGACCATCAGCCCATCCCCAATGTGTAACATTAAACACATACAAATATTTTACAATGAATTTCAAACGAGAAATAGCTAGTTTTGATCGAGGAAGTGGTATGTTCGATTTGGTATGGTTGCATGGGAATGGCGTGTTATCCCCTTAGCCCCCTCATTTCTGTGAAACACGTGAAAACAGTAATCCAGCAGATCAATCATTTATTGATTTAACTGAAATTACATATTGTACCTTTTTTAATGGAATAATTCACTCTAAAATACATTTCTATAAATGATGGGTTCAAACGTTATATGACATAGTTCCTAAAAGTAGAAGGGATGGATTAAAACGTTCAGATCATTTGGAATCAAACCGAACCAGGGTTAAAAAACAGCCCAAATGTTCCGCTCCATCTTTAGACTCTTGATTCATTCTGTTCATATTTTGGCGGTGGTTGTAAATGCAGATAAATCTCTGTGAACATTGTACCACAATAAATGGCACGCAAAGGTCCTTTTTAATAAACCTCATTAGCTTTCCTCTGTGCATATGGCTGCCATCGTGTCCCAAGGCCATTCATTTCCATGAGAACATTTTTACATCAAGCTTTTATTTTCTTCTTAACGCACAGAGGGAGGCCAATCAGAAAGGGATTAAGTGGGTTGGCAGCGTGCCGGGCCGCGTCGTTCTCTTGTTTAATGTCTTCGTTTGAAATGCAAATGCGGGCGTGGCCGTGCTTAAAATCGGCGGGATGATCTCCATCGTAAACAACTGAAACAACTGGGGCACGGCGAACGAGTGTGTGATTGCTTCGTGAGCGTTCAAACGGATCTCTGCATGCAATGCAGCCGGATCAAAGTTTGATTTCCACTTTAGATCTTCGTATGACAAGGAAAGGGTCATGAACTCTTATAAAGAAATGAAAGTGTTCTCAGAGGGGGAATAAAGGCCTGGGGTTTAAAAAACTCAGGCAAAGGTTTCGTAGGAGGGGGGGGGGTGGTTGAAGCTGTCAAAACGCACGGGACAGTCTCTTCAGCAAGGGTGTGCAGTCAATGGAAAACTATGCCGCCATCAGTCAGATAGCGAGGCGGACCCCCTCGTATTCTCCAAAGAACTTCCCCCAAGCTTAGCAGCTCTCTGCAATTTAGTCGTACACTAGGTGGGACCCCAAACCCGATGATTTGTCTTCACCACGGTGGGAGTGCGAGTCGGATGAAGTTTGGAGGAACGAAGCTTGGCTCTGAGGGAAAGAGTTCAGGGAGGAGAGGGAGACAATGAAGCCCGAAGGTGGAATGCAGGTCTCTCTGGTAGCAGCTCCAGCTCTATAGTGGTGGGGGGGGGGGGTATTCCAGCAGTCACGTGTTTGACTTGCTTCCCATAGGTATTCAGTTGGATCCCCTGTGTATGCAGTGTACCTGTAGGCATCCTCGGGCGAGAACACCCACATGCGGCCCAGGAAATCCCTTCATGCCAGACATGGAACCCCCCGAATTAATATCCAGGGTTAGAAACATGAGACATTGACGAAATACTCAAAATCCCCATTTCAATGCCAATGGTCTGTGTGATACCTCGGTTCAGGAGGAGTCCTGATGACCTGGTTTCACTTTCAAACTACATTAGTGTTCGCCTAGCTCTCATGTCACCGTTATTCAGAGTGATTTATTACATAAAGAACCACGTTTGTGTTATTACAAGAAGCCTTATATAATAAAAGAAGATTATTGTGCATAATGTATGAGGGGAAAATGGGCTTTATGATGAAGCTTAATTTTGTTGTGGTAATGGCATCTATATTTTAGTTCCCTTTACAGTGGAGCTGTTCGGTTCTGTGCTAGATTGTTGGCTTGGTCAAACAATATTTCAACCGATTTGGCATATCTGGCTTAAAATCCGCTTCACCTCCCATCAAATACCTGCTCAGAGTTCACTTGGACTCTGCAAAGCCTCCCTCCTCGCCTCCCACCACCCCTCCTCCTCCCTCGCTCCCCTAAATACATCCCGCTTACGCACTTATTGTATGTCCTGACACTTAATGGACAATCCTCGTTGCATGTTGTACTTCCTGGCACACACCGAAATAGTTCTTAGCATCTTATCTTAGCTTTCTGTGTTGCACACAGGGAATGAGTTAACCTCGAAATTGTAAGGGCTTGGCAGCGGTTTCTAAGCACATCCAACCGAGAGCGATATATTGTTGTTTCTATTTCTTCTGGCAAATGTACTTTTGCAAGTCGCTTTGGATAAAAGCGTCCGCTAAAGGCCCTAAATGTGAATGTAAAGAAAGTATACTGCAGAAAGTGAATTTTTGGTAAACGGCGTGTCCCCTGTGTTGTAGTCTGATTAATGTGCGCGCTCACTCAACCGAGCGTGGGTGTGGGATGAGTGACTGGGCGGGCGGCCGTGATGAGATCATGTTATTTAGTCCACGTCTGTGTGTGGCGGCAGGTCCCGGTCGCCGGGCAGAAGGGACCGCAGGGCCCCCTCGGCGGAGAGGAGACACGAGGAGAGGGAGAGGGAGCACCACCACCACCACCACCACCACCACCAGCACCGCAGGGGCCCGGCCAGATCCAGGTACCGCTCCCGGGGCCCCCGCACGCCCACGACGGGACCCACGGCCCGTGATGGCGCCGTCATCGAATCGGTGATGTCATCGTACCGCCAAAGGGCCGATGCTGACCCCCAGGACGGTGATGTCACTGTGCTGATGACGCCGTCGCGCCGGTGATGTCACCGCGCTGACGAGGTCACCACGCCGGTGATGTCACGGTGCTGATGATGTCACCGCAGCGATGATGTCATCACGCCAACTTATGTGGCTGCACCGATTGCAGCTATGAATCCGATCCTGGCCACAGTGTGTTGACCTTGGATCAGAACAAAGCACTGATTTAATATTCATTGCATCTTAGGGTGTAGTAATGCGTGGCGTTTGACATTGTAAAGCCACCGATCATTTGCTGATCATAGCATGAGAGGTGTTTCTCCTGGCCGCTGATCAGACAAAACAAGCACATTATTCACTTTCAGCTCTGCTGGCTCGGATTTAGTCGACGGGGGAAAAAATATAATTATTCATATAGGTCAATTCTAAGTTGCAGCCATAAAAGGATCTTCTCCGTGGGGAATATCACTTGGATCTAAACTTGATATGCGCTGGCTGGAATCTCATACTGATTAACTAGGACCAAGATACTCTGGTGCATCAACTCTGTCTATGTGAATGTCAAGGATATCTATTTTGTTACAATGTACATTTGAACGTGTTTTGTAAAATGTGTATAAACAGTGGTGATGTCTTGTCCTAGGTCCCCTCCCGAGAAGAGAAAGTCCTCTCTTCGGTCCTCAGGAGCTGTGCCTCAGAGCGCAAGCTCCGCCTTCTCCCCCTCATTCTCACCCCCCGCAGCTCACTCGCCCCCGGCTAGCCCCGCCTCCAGCCTTGGCCAATCAAGGTACGCACCCGTCAACCAATCACATTGCGCTTCATAGTGTGGGTAGTTTACATCTTTCCCTTTGCCATATAAGACAACATTATAAGACATTATAGTATATTTCGCAACAGCCAGGCTAATATAAAATTATATTTAAACACTGAAATTAAAAATGGTAGATATGTTTGAGCAGTGGAGGAGGCTGTTGTTGTCTCTGCTAAATGCTACTCTTTAAAGATATTTAGCAACAGCCAGAGGACAATATCCAGACTCTAGTCCTACCATCTCTCCTAGGTATGGGCACGGTTATTTGAATATTCGATTATTCCAACTGACGTGGGTCTTCGACTTTAGCTGTAGCAGATTTTTTTTTTTTTTGCCTAAAGTTAATTAGATCGATTCATTAGCTATTTTAATTACATATTGTTCATTAAACGTGTATACTAATGCAATTTAATACTTGGAATACTTGCCTATACAGGCAACCTCCGTTCCAGTGGAGATAGTCTTTTCCACGGTGGGCTTGATTGTAAATCGCCTCCGCACCCGCCTATCCCCCGAGCACGTAGATATGCTCATTTTTTTAAACAAGAATGAGTGATGCAGTAGGTGCGCTTATGTGTTATGTATGTTAACTGGAAATGTTTTAGACATACTGTATTTCCGTATTAGACATGATATATTTTTGTTGATATTCTGTTATGTGCGCATCATGCATAATGCGAGGCAACCATTGCGCTGCAAGTGGAGTTCTGTTGATATCCAAGCCCACCAGTACTTATTCTTTTTGCTGTTGTGCTTCAGTTACTTGAATCTATTCAGTTTGTGCCTTAAATGTGCTTTAATATAATTTCAGTTTGTGCCTTAAGTATGCAATACTGTTCACTCATATTCTTGTCAAAACTGATGGTTTTGTTTCAACTCGTTTCGATTCAGCATACTGATTTTGAGTGTTCTTTTCCATTTAAATAATAATAGATAAATTGAACAAATTGGATTTGATTTCCTAATTTTTTTTTGACTTAAAGATGGAAAACGAATATATTTGTTTGGCCAGATCACGGAAGAACTTCAGGCTACATTATGAGTGTGCTACACTTTTTTTCCTTTTTTTTTTTCGTAGTTTGGTTAACCTGTTACTCAAAAAAATAATAATCTAATATTGTTATGCCTTCAAATGCCCATCCCTAATCTCTCAACTCTCGCTCTCTCGCGCTCTCGTGCTCTCTCTCGGTCTGTCGTGCTCTCTCTCACTGTTTCTGTCTCTCTTTCTGTTTCTGCCTCCTATCTGATGCAAGCCCCCTCTCTCTCCATCTGGAACGGGTTCTGCATCACTCAGCAGAAACCATGGATTCTGCACAAAGCTAACGCAACTCGTTCCCTGTGTCTCTCGTCCCCCCACCCCAGGGCTGCGTCTCAGGAGAAAGAGAGTACCGTGTCTTCGTCCATAGTGTCCTCCGTTCAGGCCAAAATCACTCAGGTATTTGCACTTGATTTTCCATCTCCTCAATATCTTCCCTGCTTGCCGTTTGACCGTGGCGTTGCGACCCAACAGCCAGAGCTACCCAGCGTGGCTGCTATGCATGATGACACTGCACCACCACTCCGATGCTTACATGCTATATTCCCCCGTGTGCACACACACGCACACACACACCTGCACGAATGGTATTTGATGGAATTCTGCCGCTTCCTTGGCCCGGTCTCGCTTGTTATTGAGATCTTAAATCTCATCGGTTTAATATAGGTTAAATAAAAATACAATAAATGATGAATGCATACGCTCAGACAGAGGCCCGTACGCTCAGGAACGTATCACACCAAACACACATACATTTCTGTGGTGGAACCACTTTTGTTTTGCTTGGGGATCCCTCTCCCAAACTTCTCTTCTCTTTTTGCAATCTGAAGCACCTCTCTCCCCCCCCCCCCCCCCTCCTACCCTCCCATCCCCAGTGTTGTGTTCAATCCGTTCTCCCCTCAGTTCGGAGCCAATGTTCCCACCGCCCCCACAGTACTCCACTTCACCGCAGGGGTTTGTGTGTTCGCCCGGGCTTTGGCAGTGTTGGGGTGGAGCCGGCCTCACACAACCCCTTTTGAATTCCCAATGCCCAAAGATCTCCATCTCTGTTTCATCCGAGCAAAACGTCACAATTAATTGATAAACGTTACAAATTCGAAAAAAAACATCAATACAGCATATTCTGTGGGTACTCATGTTAAAATAAAAGAAACATTTTTTGCATCTCAGCATTTGCTTTCATCTAGTTTTTCGTTCACAGTAGGCAGGCGTGGTAGATAGAAAATCAATCGTCTGTTAATCACAATGAATAATCGTCAGCACAACATAGGGCCAAATAATCCCATAAGAATTTCTTGTCTTAATCATGCAGCCTCAAATTCTGCCCTCACTTCAATGATACCTCCTTCCGTCGTACTTGATCTGTATCCCGTACCTAATGCGTGCGTTTGTGGCCCTCTTTATCTGCATCCTGGATATATCGGTGTTCAGTCTTTATCATGTCCAGCCCTTTCATCCCCTCCAGATAAGAGGAGGCGAGGTCATTGTTGATGCTGAACAGGTCGAGGACACGCTGCCTTTATGCTGATTCCGAGGCTCCAGTGTTGAACACTCACTCAAACAGCATATTTTGTGTCTGCGCGGGGTGTTGATGCCGGTATACACTGATTGTTTAGCAACGTGTTTATGCATTCATTAGCATCGTCTTACAGCGGGTGGCGTCTCTGCGTTCCATTGCAACACTTAACACAGCGATAGCTCTCACACCACAGGATCCAGAATAATGGCTCACGGCGAGACGGAGTCATTCAAAGAAACTATGAAAAACTAGATGTACTTTACGTTCAATGAACGCTCTATGGCAGCACCCCGACGGTTTGAGGACTTAGTAACACCATAGTCTATAGTGTTCTGTGCCCACGGCCATGTCAGGGAAAGACTATTAACCTATAAGCAATGCACTGGAAGCTCAAAGCAAACTCCCTGTCGTCTTGTTTTGTTTCCGGCTTGAACGATGTGATCGGGGGCTTACACTATTCCTATCTTCCACTCCACACTAATGTTCTGGTTTTGAGGGCTGAATGGGGAGCCACAGGCACCAGAATAGAGGGAGCCGTTTGTCTGTGATGAAGGGCAGGTAATGCAGGGCCTGAGTGAACAACCCCAGGCTCTTTCAGCCCCGCTTTGGTGGAGTTCCAGGCTGGAGCTCCGGTCACTGAGGCTGGGGTGTGTGGAAGGGACTGAGTACTGGTGTAGATATACATGGATTATACACACAAACCCACTCGCATATATATACAAATACACAAAAAAATATATATATGTGTATGTATATGTATGTGTATGTATGTATGTATGTGACCCCATCCACAATGTCTGTGTACGCATACATAGGAATCCAAAACGGCTTGATAGTGGTCACAGTGGTCATTTCAACAATTTGAGGTAGAGGAGTTGTACTTTGTCAGTGCTTATGCACAGTATTCTCTGACCATTCTTTACACAAGGAGAACGTGTAAAACCCCATCCAGAGCCTTGTGCAACAACTTGGTCATCCTGACCCTGTGAGAGTAAATGCCTGACCTCTTTGACGTCGTGCTTTCCTCATCCGAACGGAGAGGCCGTTCTGGTTGCCGTTAACAACGGAGGCGCCAAGGCGTGGCCACATCAAGCTCCTCATCAGCAGCTCTCCGCCTCGCTCGGCCCGCCACCGCGCCGTGTGATCAGATCAGAGCGCCACTGTGTTGGTTAGCTGTGCGTTAATAGGTGTTTGTACGGGTCGTTGGGGGGGGGGGGGGTGTCCCGGCTCATAAAGGCGGCTGCTGGCTCCACGCACCGCCTCGCTCCACCAGCCTGGGGGCCTCACACACGGCCGCCTCTTTGGCATTTGTCTCGTGCTAATTAGGAGTTTAATGGACGTCTTCCCCTTCTCGTCTTTTTTTTATAAAGTTTGTTTCCCCGTTGCCAAGCTTGTGAAACGGCTCGGGCCGCACAGAGCAAGGCTGCGCTGTCTGTCGGAGAGCATTGTCTGCCCAACTTTGTGCGTTCCCGTGGAGGAGTTCTGACAGCGCCGATGCTAATTAGCATGCCGGATTCACACAGGTCAACTGGATGTCTGACGGGTCTAATAGAGCACATCTGAAAGCCTTAAATTGGATGCTTGTTTATTTATTTATTTATGTGTGTGTGTTTGTCAGGCCCTTCACACCAGTGTCTTTCTTTGTTATTCTGTCATGGACTTAAAATTATTATTATAAAATTATGTTTTATAGATGATTATCATTCTGGTTTATGTTTGTAACTATAATCGATTATCGAAGAAATAAATAAAAGAGCAACAGGTGTAATTGGAATATTGATAATCATCACCGCTCTGTGCTGATTTGCTGAACTGCATTTTTGTTCTAGTTCGAAGAAATGTGTCTAAAAAGTCAAAGTTCTTATCTATTTAGAGTGTCTGACCTCTGGGCCAGATCCCTGAAGTCTGCAGCCATGCTGTTGGCACCCTTGCTCTAGTGCGTGGATCCAGTGGGATTGAGAAAGGATGTGTTTCTGTTGAACACTGAGAGGTTCCAAGGCTGCAAACAGAGGCTTAACGAATTCAGATTCTAAGAGCTCTTAATCCAGCCGTGGACACGCCAGCCAGCCTAGCTTTATAGCAGCCAGCCGAGCAGGTAGAAGCTGCATGGAGAGAGCCAGTTAGATAATCTGACCGCCTCTCCCTGGCACTTCTGTCCCTTCGACTCTCCTACTCTCCTACTTTCTGTCTCTATGTCTCAGGCCTGGCTGTTCTTTGTCTCTCTCTCTAACTCTAACTCACACTCACTCACTCACTCACTCACTCACTCACTCACTTTCTTTCTATATGTTTAGTATTTCTTTAAGCTTGCGCTGTCTGTCTATATTAATAGAGGTGTGCGTCCGTTTCCTTGTGTGGTGTTGCTCATAAACCACAGTGTTCTACAGTCACTGTGTGTGTGTGTTTCTTCAAACTTGTGTCTCTTTTCTTCCTCTATTCAAGCTCGCATTGATGTACCACACACACACACACACTCGCCCTAATCTGTATTCATATGCGAGCACTTCTCCACTAATTCCAGCCTTGGTCCTCTCTCTCTTCCCTGTCTGCCCTCTAATTACATTTCCAGAGTCCAGGCCCAGAACTTTCCTGCCATTTTCTTTCCTTCACCGTCGCCACCCGTACCCCAATCCCCCGCACACACAACCACACGAACACACACACCCCAAGCACACACACCAAGCACACACACACTCGCTTATATCACATTTTGTTTTCTTTATCTGAGATGAGTTCTATGGCTTTATGTCTCTATCTCTCTCCTTATGTTTGTCTATATCTCTCTGTCTCTCTCTCTCCCTCTGTCTCTGTGTCTCCGGCCTGGTCAGTCATCATCTCGTGGGCTCTCCTTTCAGCTTGTCAGAGTTTATTTTTCTGTTTCCTTAAAATATTTGTTATTATTACTAGTGGTGATGTTCTCACCATGTGCTCTACATAGTTTTTATGCCATCATTTTAAGAAAATGGCATCTCTTATTCTAATTAGTATTCCACCTTGCCGTATATCATTGTGTCCTATCTTTCATTAGTAACTTTATTTGGGAAGGACATTGCTTTAAAGTTTGTTTTGATTCGACCAATGATTCACTTTAGCATCTAGCCTGGATCGATGATGCTGTACGAGCCGAGCAGTGTGCCCTACTTTCTTTAATAAAACCATCGATGGAGAACAATATACGGCCTCGCCCAACCTGATCCCAGCCCAACCTTCACCAGCTCCGGTGGGGTCAGCGTCTAGCCAGTTTGAAATTGCATCAATGCGGCGAGGTCTCTGTTTGTGTGCATTGTACACAACACAACCCTCCGCTTTTTTAGTTTGGTGCAGAAAACCAATCTGGTGTCCTGGTCGTCGGCGCGGCCTGTTCTTGGGTGCGGTTGCCGCACACAAGGTGTTTTCAAGTGTTCCTGTGCTTCATCTCTTTCCAGAGAGCCGTGTCTCTAAAGAGGGGGTAGGGAGGTGATTAGAAGAGATCGACCTGTGTTTCCCAACATGTGGGTCGGGGGCCCCACTCGGGGTGACATGTGTTTGGGGTCGTGGGAGGTCGCTGGCTAACGAGCGATGGATATTTCAGAGCATTGTAGATTTTGACAAATGTTGATGGATGAATGTCCCTTACATACAAATAGGGTGCCTAATGATTAGTTGCCCCAGGCAAACTACATTTACATTACATTTGGTCATTTAGCAGACACTTTAATCGTAAGTGACCTACAAGCTAGGCAGAGAACAATCAACAGCATGTAACATCCAATCCTAATTGCAGTAGCAACAAACATTTCTATTTCTGATAAGCAAGGTTAAAAAGTGAATAATGAACTTCACTGGGACATTGATACGAGAGCCGGACGCTGATTGTGTTAAAACCACGTGAGGGGAAGCTTATGCATAATAATGTGAAAAGTTAGAACCGCAGTAATTTGCCGATGAAGAAATAAGGCCACCAACCAGTAACGGGTTGGAAACCACCAGACGACAATCTTCTCCAGTCGGTCATGGTTCTCAACCCCATTCACGGGGTCATATCGAATCCCAGTCGATGTTAACATTAGTACGAGCCACTATGATAAAGCTAGCGTAGGAATGGAATTACTTTGGGTTGAATACTTTCAAAATCAAGCTTGCTCTGGCTGTTTCTCTAAATTGCCTACCCTAGCTTTAACAGGGGGAGGGGGTGGTAACAGGGAGACTCAGCTGGGACGTGGGATGAGACATGGCCCGCGGTGAACGATATTTACATCTCGCCCATAATTTTGAATCAGTTTTCATGTAACGAGCGTTGTGTCAAGAAGGTCGATAGGTGCTGTTTACGGCCCTCGTTTCAGCCCTGCTTTACGGCCGCCTCCTCTTTACGCGTGCTGTATGGGGGTTATTAAAGGGAGGTGTTCAGAGGGATAGACGGAGCAATGCGGGGTGGTACAGCCGTCCCCTGCAGGGCTTTCAATTACTGTCATCATAAGAATGGGCTGTTAAAATAGTCAGCCACTAAACCAGAATATACTGGAGAAGATAAAACTAGTCTTGTTTCAATGGTAGTCCCTTTTAAGTCTTGAAATATTTGCTGAATATATGGAGTGAATTGTTTTTCCTTATTTTTAAAAGTATTTTTTATTCTTTGAAATGTTATTTTATTTATAAAATGTTATCGAAAGATTATTACATTTTCTTTTCTTTTTTGTCTTTCAGGATCTGATGGCCAAAGTGCGTGCGATGCTTGCTGCCTCGAAAACCTTCCAGCCCACTACCTGAAGAGGGAGGGGGTTCGACCGACCAGCCTCCAATAGGAACCCCTTCATCATGATGACATCTGGGGTAACAATTCCCCCCAGCCAATCAGCATGATGCAACCGACTGTCACGGCAAACCATATCAATTTCTCTCCCTAGCCTTTTTTTTTTTTGAGGCCGCAACAAATAATTGTTGGGACACTGGGTTGTGTGTATCGTTCAGTAAGTAACTAAAGATGGATCATGTGATTCCTGACCTACAGTAAAACACTCACACACCTGTCCAGGGCCAGAAGTTGTCAAACCAGAAAAAGTGTTATGACTTCACAACAGAGCCCCATGGCTGCCAGAGGCCTGCATCTCATCCTTCTGTGAAGGGTTAGTTTGTTTTGTTAATTCTTCCTCCTCCACCTTTTTAACAGTTTTAGTTAGGACTTTATATTGTTCCTCAGCTCCAGTGTGTGGCCTTCTACCTTCTGTTTCCAGAATGAAAGTCGGAGCTCCTTTGTACTGCAAATTGTCAATAAAGTTTGAACTTGAATTTACCACCCAAGTGTTTCACATTCTGTTTAACTTCGGTCTGTGTTTTAAAAGATCATCTCAAAAGGATATGAAATGCAATTCAGAACATGAATTATCTATAATAGGGATGAAAACCGATATAAGCTATATTTTGAGCTGGACATCGACACTGAGACTGGAAGGAAACAGTTTGTTAATGCCTTTGCAGGGTGGTGATATATTGTGTATACCTCACAACAACTTTAACTTTTAATCACCAATCAAACTTTTTTGGAGGGAAAGGGGGGGGGAAGCAGGCAGGCCAACCTTGGCCCCAGATGCACACCCCTTTGCCTGGTAATCAATGCCCACTCGTTATGATGAAAGTCTACGTGACTGGTTTGCATGGTTGGCCAGTGGGAATGCAGGGGAGAGGGTTTTTAGCCCAGGTTAATATAGCCCATCAAAAATAAAGATGAGGTCCCACTGTAAGACAGCCTGTGAAGACAGGGTGTGCCAGTGAAGTCCCAGGCCGTATGTAAATGAGTCTTCTGCCCAGGAGTGAGTTATAAGGCTGAAAGCCTCCATAATACAGAAGCCAGATTACCTGACAAATAAGCCAGACTCCTGGCTTTCTGCAGTGCGAGTTTACTGCTGTGAGTGTGTGTGACGGCAACGTGAGTTAGGAGACACACACACGTACACAATCCTCTCAGGAAGCTCCTGTCTGAACGGAAACAAGACGTATGTGGTTATTGTGTCTCGTTTATGTGCGTCTCTGAGGTGTGTTGTCTGCGATAAGGAAGCACAGTGATGGTCTTCTTCATATTTCACAGGCTAAATGTCTGAGATCAGCTGGGAATTGTTAAATATGGTTGGTAAGGGAGACTCAATAGAAGAATGCAGTTTGCATGCCGTTAGTCACTACTGCAATAATAATCCTGCCCGCAACAAAGTGTTTAGAAAATATAAATCTGCAGAACCGTTTTACCTTGCATAGTTTATTGTTGCATAAATTATGCCGGGGGTGATTTCTGGCTCACGGCTCACAACACAAAGATGGTTTTCTGCTGTGCTTATGTGTTGGAGTCGTCTTTATTAATGCAATTCTTCTTTCACATGGTGTTCCTGTTGAGAGTCGTCTGCGCCCACAGCCTAAAGGGCTGCGCCTTGCGTCTTCCTGAGGAATACCTCTATGTGTTGCTACTTTAAACGCGCTCTAGGTAAGATTTAAGAGTTATAATTGGAGTGGAATTGGTTAGAAATCCCAAAGCCAAGCATCAGCTATTAGGGAAGTACACTGTGAACATATTTGTTTGCGTTGCCTCCTCTTGCCCATGTATGAGGTGATCTGGATTTTTTATTGAACACCCTGCTTATTTCTACCAATCAATGCAGCTCATCCCTGATCGGCTGAGGGAATCCATCTTGCCTGCAAATCGCAGCTGTGTGAAATGCAACACTTCAATGGCAGAGAAACTTTTACAAACTTGGCGAAGGAGGGGATTTTCTTTGTTTAGTTTCAAAAACTTGCCCTGTTCTGCTCTGTCTTTACACCTTTCAAATACTACAGCATCTTCAATCCCAATAACACCTCACCTTTGACTGCTATCAGTCAGTGTAGGGTTAGATAACCTCAAAGGGTTTAAGACTTCAAATCCTCCGAGGTCATAGACGACAAGTACCAAAAAGGGAAGCGATATAAGACTGGCTTTTCTTTTCAATCTCAGCTGGTTTCTATGTATTTTCTATATATGTTACCGTAGGCTTAAAGAGACGACCCGAAAAACCATGAAATTGGCATTGATTTATACTGCTAATCCCTATTATATGGATAATAAGCATCCAAGTAATGCTTCAGAACTCCTGAGCATCGTATGTCTGTCCTTACCTGTGGCAGTTCCCCAGACCAATCATACTCCACCATAATTGTCCACGAAGCACACTCGCTGCCGATGGTGGCGCTTTAAGTGCGTCGGTACATTTCTGGAGAACACTAAGCTTTCACAGCCCGGAGGGAAAGGCCTGGATGTTGTTGAAGTAATTGTGGGGATGGTTTCAGAGGGAATGTGAGGAGTAGGTTGGATTTAATAAGCCTTTTGTCTTTGGAGTAAGGGGCTTTTACTGTGTCAAAAAAAAAGAAGATATATATATATATATAAAGTGAAACATTATGTTAAAATATGAACCGCTGTGGGATTAGAGACTTGGCTGCAGCTCTTCCTCCTGTCGAGCTTTTGTTTTGTTTTGTTAAATGGAAAGCATACAGCCGGGGTACAGAATGGAAGGAAACTTGTGAAAAGGTTAAGTGATTCGCTTGAACTCAGACTGACAGTGAGTTTGGCTCTCAGAGGGTTGGGTGGTGAGGTGTTGCGTTCGCCGTGGCCGTGTTTACTGTCTACCGCCAAAATCACTTATCTTATCAGTTATTCGTGCAGATTTGCATTTTATCCAGATTCAGGGTCTATAACTTACAACTTGCTGTATTTTGTCCTATTAAATTGCTGTGACTTTTTAGCACACAATGGTTTATTTTCAACCTTATTTTCCCGTATTGCAGGCAATAATATTCAATCAGGCCTTATTTTATGGGATACCTGAGCCATCGCTAATAACAACACTTGTTCTCCATTATCTTGATTACAGCTACTTTCCAGTGGACATTTAACCACGATGTATAAATGTTATGATTAATCCCACACGCAATAAATGGCATTAATGGGAATGGTATAAAAACCGCCCTACTCTTTCAGCATCAATATGTTTAGAGCGTGAGACAGTTGCTATCAGTTTGTCCTCCTCTCCGTCACACACTGACACTCTTGACACTCAATAAAGCAGCTGCTATGCTAGAAGGCTAGCTTCTTGCACCTGTTCTCGCTATGTAGCGAACTGTCAAAAATGACAGGCCAATGCACCGCTTCCAGATGCTAATCATGTTTTAAAAGCTGCCATTCATCGCCAAGCTGATGCTGTGTCGTTTGTCTTAATCTAACTTTCAACACCTAAAGTATGAGAGGAAAGAATCCAATTTAAACAGTGTACATTATTGATAATTTCTCACAAGCTTTACAAAAGTATACTCTGAAATGTGACATTTCATGAGCAACACAACAAAATATAAATAAAAGCAGATAAAACACACAAATCACTCTCAAACTAGACAAATGTGTATAACATCTACACACACTCCCTTGATGGAGTCTAAGTAATTTGACCTTAAATGGAAGGTAAAAATTTAACTAAATCCGGAATTAATGCTCAAAGGCAAAGTGAGGGACAGGCTAACTAGCCATATGTGTCACATATGGCTTTAGTTATGTCCATGTGCCTTGCTAAGGCATTAGCTGTTGTCCGGACCCCCAGTCGCTGTACGTTGAGTTTCACTCAGTGGGAGTTAACAGGATTAGAATTGCTCTGACTAAGTGAAGATTACTTTTTCACACGTTATTGGCCATGGCAAAAAATGTCAGGAACAATTTTCAAAGAGTTTCATTAAACTTGAAAAAATTATGACAAAACCACATTTATTCTACCCTTATTCCCTGCATGTATTTCACAGCTCTTTTCAGCTTTTTCAGCTGCCAATTTTTTCAACTTTACATTTACATTTAGGGCTTTTAGCAGCCGCTTTCATCCAAAGCGACTTACAATAAGTCCATTTGTCGTAAGAAAGTTAAAAAAAAATTACGCTGTCGGGACAGTAAGGATGTTCATAGAACCAAGAGGGCACTAACAATGGCTAGGTTAACCAATTCCCCATACACAACAAAGCTAGCTAGGATAAGATGCTACATAACTAAGTACTATAGGCAACTTTATTTATAACTAAATAATGACAGACAAAAGTGTGTGCATTAAGTGCCAGGACGTACAATACAACATACAATAGGTAGGAGGGATGGGACAGGGAGGCTATGCAGAGTCCAGGGGAACTCTGAACAGGTGACTCTTGAGTCTTTTGCGGAAGCTGGTGAGCGACTCTGCGGTGCTTCCTTATCTTTCAACGCCCTTTCTGTTCAACATTCAAATGTGGTGTCAGATTTGTTTAAATGAACTTCCACAAAGTACAGCCGGCTGCTTCCTGTCTGCTCTTTTATTCCTTTTTAAGTGCACCAGTTTAAAACGCAGAGAGTCACGCCAAGTCAAGCCCAACTTATTTATAGCCTTACCGTGTGTTCCATTCCTAGTATATTATGGTATACATTCAGAGCACTTAACGGCCGATGTTGAAAGGATAGTTTGACGGTACCGCTAACAGCAGACTGTGAAACGTGCTAAAAATAAAGGAAGAGAGAAAAGGTTTGAGTTGCCAGGGACAATGGCCAGGGAGTTCCAGCGAGGAGTTAGAGTGCTTGTCCGATACACAATAATATTGTGGTGAGCAGCACGGTAAAAACGGTTACACAACTCTGGATTTCCATACACCGCACGACTGCTAGGGTCTTTAATGACCACATATAGTACACACAGAAACAAAACAACTGTCATCGAACCAACTGAACTCCACCACCTCCTAGGTACACCCAAACCATTGAACCCCACCCGTCTCTGCCCGTCTCTGCCCGTCTCTGCCCCTAGGAGGCCTCTTCCCAGGATCCCTTGCGGCACTCGGGACTGGGATCCATGCCCGTGGTCGCCACGATATTGAATCAATATTTGAAAATATCGGCTTATGAACTTGTTTGACGCAGTGTTTGAAATTCTAAGTTAAATCTAGACCTCTAATAGGCCGCAACCGATGTTAACTTAAATACATGTTTTTTAATTAGTCTGTGATCTGCAGGACTTAAATTAGACTACTGCGGGGGCTCCTAATCGCACCTGCTGATCATTTCCGCAATAAAAGACAGCCTAATTTACCCACACACTTTCTATAAGGGACTCTGCAGCAATAATAATGCAAATCCGTGAGATGGGTTCTGCTGAGCCAACAGCTACAATAGTTATGAAGGCAGGTTGGTCTGAATCTCAGCTTCATCATTCGACTGCGATGTGGCTTCCAAGCATAGTTGCTCAAACCTACAGTCAAACTGAAGAGGATAGTTTCAGAACCCAATTTTATTTAATATCATAACCTTTAATTGACATGCAACGTTTTAATTTTGACAGCGGTACCTTGTTGAAACACAACAAAGACACATATTCATGACGTTTTTCCAGAATAATATCCCGATGTTGACGCTGATCAGAACAGCAGCAGCCGCCATCTTTACATCCCATCAACCTAATGCCTCTCCTAAGAGGGCGGGGAGAAAGCCCAGCGACAAAATGATGGGTTGAGTGTTGAAACGCAGTCCTGTCCATTAGCCGCAATGATGACCCAGTGTATACCCACAGGCGCCAAAGCTCCAATCAAACACACACACACCACACACACACACTCACACACACACACTAACACACACAGACACACACAGACACACACACACACGCACACACAGACACCTACACACACACACACACACACACACACACACACACACACTAACACACACAGACACACACACACACGCACACACAGACACCTACACACACACACACACACACACACACACACACACACACACGTACACACACAGTTGCCTCAGGGCATGAGCACACTTGGAATGGGTTTGCATTGTCATAGCTAGCTGAGCGCGTGCATTGGGGACCTGAGGAAACGCAGATCTAGGCTTTCTGCAACAACATCACGCAGCAGCCGCGTGGGCAGCAGAACACCCGCCGTCGGGGCTCCCCTTACTGTTGAGAGAGAAAACAGCCATGACGGGTCGGCAGTGAAAATAGGAGCAAAGTGTGAAGGGAGAAGGGCAATGCGACCGCGCTTGGGCTCAGGAAGCGGGTCTGGAGGACCAGACACCAATCTTACACTTGGAGCAGCATTCCTCAGCACTTTTAAGGCAGGATGCACGTGTGTGGAGTCTGCAGGTTACGTCTGTCCCGATTTGACTTGAAGGTCTCGCTGCAAATTGTCGCTTTGAACGTTGTTTTGTGGAGCGATTGCCAGATGTGGAGAGAGGGTTCAATATGGACTTTGCACTTTTATACTTTTCATACCCATGGTTGAAGTAACCACACAGTTTGAGGTGGACATTAAGCAGACGGCAAGAAAGGGTGGAACGCGCTCAGGTTGACCTTGCTTCCCTTTATGGAAACAACTTCAACACTAGTCACTGAAATACTGCCCGGTCTACGAGAATACAAAGAACCTTACGCATATATATTTAATTCACATTTACATTCAGGGCATTTAGCAGACGCTTTATCCAAAGCGATTTACAATAATTGCATTTTTCAAAAGAAAGAGAATCAACAATATATCGCTGTCTGTAGAATAAAAATGTTCAAAGAAACAAGGGCCAAGCACTTGCAATTGGTAGGGTAACCCATACCCTGTAAACAACAGAAATAGCAAGGATGAGATGCTAAATGATGCTAAGTACTATTTTTAAGTGCTAGTTTTAGGCGGACATTAAGCAGACGGCAAGAAAGGGTGGAACCCGCACTGGTTGACCTTGCTTTCTGGAAAACAATTAAAAGTTATTCACTGAAATACTGCCTGGCCCTATGAGAATACAAAGAACCTCACGCGTATGCACAGAGAAAAGCAGAGGATTGATTTATATTTGGCGAAATATTCAGACCGTGCAGACAACGCTGTTAGAAAAACGTTGAAAAGCCCAGTTCACGTGTAAACTTCGTTTTTTTACCGCCAGGTTCTCTTTCCTTTGTGTTCCCTGGGCCGCTCTGCCGGCCTGTGTAATCAATCACGATCTATCTTAAGATCCCCTCTTTAGATAT